>NW_027660280.1:0-134363 GCF_963210335.1 Falco punctatus | reverse complement strand
CCCATGAGAAATTTTCTACCCATGAGACTTTTTTTACCCGTGAGACTTTTTACCCGCGAGACTTTTTTACTCGTGAGACTTTTTTACCTGTGAGACTTTTCTACCCATAAGACTCTTTTTACCTGTGAGACTTTTTACCCTTGACCTTTTTTACCCGTGAGAATTTTTTTACCGGTGTGACTTTTTACCCATGAGAATTTTTCCACCTCTGAGTGTTTTTTTACCCGTAAGACATTTCTAACCATGAGACTTTTTTTACCTGTGACTATTTTTAAATGAGAGATTTATTTTACCCGTGAGACTTTTTAAGCATGAGACATTTTTCCCCATGAGACTTTTTACTCTTGAGACTCTTTTTACCCATGAGACTTTTTTTACTTGTGATACTACTGTCCCGTGAACTTTTGTGACCCCTGAGACTTTTCTTACCATGAGACTTTTTTTACCCGAGAGACTTTTTTTACCTGTGTGACTTTTTACCCATGAGAATTTTTCCACCTCTGAGTGTTTTTTTACCCGTAACACTTTTCTAACCATGAGACTTTTTTTACATTTGAGAATTTTTAAACGTGAGATTTATTTTACTCGTGAGACATTTTTTACCTGTGAGACTTTTTTACCTGTTAGAGATTTTACCCATGTAATTTCTTTACCCATCAGAATTTTTTTACTCATCAGGCTTTTTTTTCCCGTGAGACATTTTTACCGTTACAGTTTTTACCCATGAGGCTTTTTTTACACATCAAACCTTTTTTACCCATGAGACTTTTTTTACCTGTGAGACATTTTACCTGTGAAACTTATTACCCATGAGACTTTTTTTACTCGTCAGACTTTTTTTCCCGCGAGACGTTTACCGTGAGAATTTTTACCCGTGAGACTTTTTTACCCATCAGACTTCTACCCATGACATTTTTTTTACCCATGAGAATATTTACACTTGAGGCTTTTTACACATCAGAATTTTGAACCATCAGACTTTTTTACCTATGAGACTTTTCTTAACCGTGAGATTTTTTTTATCATGGGAATTTCTACTTGTGAGAATTTTTACCCGTAAGACTTTTTTTACCCGTGAGACTATTTACCTGTGAGACTTTTTTTACCCATGAGACTTTTTTTACCGCAACCTGAGCTTTTTAACACAAAAATTTCAACAAGAACATCTTTCTAGTTTAGGTCTCAAGTTTTTTTCTATCCTTTTCTGGAGCCATAATCAAAGATCAGGTGATGTTAATCCCGCACTCTTTCTAGTGTTAGTACCATAGGGTCCCGAGGGGGTACTAATCCACAGTCTTGCCACTCAGGTTTGTCCCGTAGGACGAAGGACCTGTCTGCATATGATACTTCGTCCCATTTTCCCTCTCTTCTCAGAAACAACATTAATTGCAGGAGAGTGTTATAATCTAACGTTCCTCCCTCCTGAGGCCATTTCGCATCACTCCCCAATTTATACAAAGGCCACCACTGATTACAATATTTAATCAATTTAATTCTATTTTCGGTACCACCCTGTCCTACGATATCCCTCCAATGTTTTAATATACAACCCAAGAGCAATTTTTCACAGGGCTTACTCCTTCCATTTCCTATTTCTCAATTTTAATCACTTTGTTTTTCTCCGGCCACCTTGACATGCGGAATTAGACTCTATAACTCGAAAGTTATAAAGTAGGTATGTTTCTTGTGTGCAGATGCACGGGGGATCGCTCCTCCACAAGCGTGCATACCTGAAGTGAAGAACCATCTCACATTTATACAATAAAAGAAATGAATATTCAATTAATGCCTAAACATATTCGTTACCTAAACCCGCTTACTCTCGCTTCGTATGTTAATTAGCTTATCAGTCCATTGCCTGGAATGTGGTGGTCTTACAGGTTTGTAGATGATTCATGTTCTTGTGACCATCCGATCTTCTCCAGCAAGAAGACTTAGCACTCCCTTCCTCTAGATAACATTGAAATGTCTCTCACCCTTTTCTCCTTTTTATAAATAGCCCCTTTGTTAGAGGAAGAAGGGTAGGTGTCTCCTCAAAGCTGTGTGAGTATGTGACCATACACCACACTCATGACCAGGCACCATACCCTCATTGAGCAGACATATACAATCACAATCGATGTGCATTGTCCCCATTTCACACTATTTCTCCATATCAAGACAATAAAGGAGTTAAAAGAGGAGCCAATGTGTCCCATTCAGTGTTCTCTGTGTATCTGTGTGCACCGCTTCCCCTGTTTGGTTTCTGATCTGAGCGGGAAGGACAGGGGGTGTGTAAGGACATTGCAACTCTCAAGAGAGAAGATAGGCTTTTATGCTGGCTTCCCCCAGTTCTGAGCTCTTTGGGGCTTAAATCTCCACAGAATGGGTGTGATGTTGAGTTTGTCTACTCCAGGGCAAATGGAGAGGAGGAGGGGCGCCTGGAGGGAGGACCACCGGCGCAGGGGACACCCTGAGCATCAGAAGTTGTTGGAACCACTGATGACTAGGGCTGTGACCAGGGGGGACCTCTCAGATTTCTCTGCATGGGGTACCCCAGTTGCTGGGACATACAGTAAGCAGAGATTGTGCCGTCTGGTCGGAGGGTGACTTGGTTTGCAAAGGGGGAGCTCAGGCCAACCCCCTGCAAGGCAGGTAGAACTGCAGTTCCTCCCTGTGCTTTGTGTTCACCTTGCCGTTCACTATGACAACCTGCCGCAGAAAAGCTGAGCACAGCCCTTTGCTGACACCCAGCAGCTTGTGCTCCCTCTGAATTTTTTTGGTTGATTGTCATTTCATGGAGAGCTCTATTGTCCCCCAGCCAGGGATACTGCAGCAATAGCAAACCAGGGCTTCTAGTTACTCCCGGATGCCTGCCTTCCTGCCCCCTCTGCATCTCCCCAGCTCTCACAGAGGAGGGGTTGCCAGTGGTGCCTTCTTCAGGCAGGGCACATCTGCAGCTTCCCATTGAATACCCTCCTTTCCTCTGAAAGCCCTGCCTCTTTCTGGCGCGTGGGGATTGCTCATTTCCATGAGCGCTTTTGCAGGTGGTGGTGACATGGGAAGGAAAGGGACATACAGTGCTGGAGGTAAAGAGCTGCTCGGCTTCTGTTTACACCGTGTTTGTACAGCTGAGGTGGATACAAATCAGGGGTGGCTTTGCTGGAGAACTTTGCCAGGGATATAACTGACCGCCTGTTTGGGAGTCCCAGAGCAGCACGTTCAGTAACAGGAGATCGCTGCGCTGCCTGCCCTTGCCGTTGCTCTTGCGCATGCGGCAGTAAATACCTCCTCTGCACAAAACTGTGTCCGGGTAGAGTCCATGGAGACAGTTTTGGTAAGAATCCCAGATGCTGCAGAAAAGCAGTCTGAGGTCTCAGCTGAGCTGTACTGCTTCAGAAGGGAGATTAGCCATAGATACGTACGTGCTTTCTTTCTCAAAGAGGGGAAAGATGGTGTGGGATAGTCCTTTGCTCAGTGGTCCTGTGGGCATGTGTACTGGAGAGGAGCCATCACAAGCCACCTCTTCCTGAGCAAGCCACCACTGTGGGAGGCACTGAGATGCTCAGCAGAGGCAGTTTAGGAGCGACAGGGGTGGCTGGTGATCTGTCCCGCTGCTTGGAGGTAATCCCCTCCATACAACCCTGAGATGCAACGTACCCAGCTAGAAGGAATCCCAGAAGAGATGGACAAAAAGATGAACACGTGCAGGTATTGCTCCCCAGCAACATGCGAAAAAATTCATCAGCAGTACATATCCTGCCATGTATCCGTTCATATGGAAGGTGAATATTTATGGGTTTTAGTGTAAGTCAAAAGTTGTTGGACAGTCTGTTTTGCCTTGAAACGAAACCATAAAATTAAATTGCGCAAAGCAACCCGTGTTTCAAATCCGTGGACAAGGTGAAATGCCATGGGCATGAGAGCGTTTCTCATCAGCCCGGATCTTTGCTGTCTCTAAAGCAGTGCAGGCTGGGGCTGTGGGTGCTACTGGAGATACGCAGCCCGCCTGCACTGTAGGAAGGTCATTCTGGTCTCACTGTCAGATGGAGCTGTATGTTGTACAATATTGTACGTGTTGTGCCAGGCTTTCTGCAGGTAAAGAAAGAAGCAGTCATGTATTTGACAACAGCGATCATAGGTGATGCTGTGAAGAGATTCAGGGAAAATCTGTGGCACGTGATTTTGACTGCAACCAAGCTGTAGTTCTGACTTGTCTTGGTCACTTTAATTAGTAATGTGTCATTAATTTAAAAATAACCAGTGCAGTTAAAGAGCATGGGTGTTGGTCAGAAATGCCTGCTTTCTCATGTGTAAATTCACCAAGTCAGACGCACTGATGCAAGTGCCTGGATGAATCAGTAAAACAGGGCTGGGCTAGCCAGGGTTGGCACGGGCAGCGTGGGCAGCATGTAGTTGTTTAGGCAATAGCTCTAATTCAGAGTTATGATGGAGGTGCTGAATGTGCTTGGTTTTGAAAGCACACAGTCTTCGTTAGCTTCAACAGAAACTTCAGGATTCTGCTGTGCAAATCAATGAAACTGTGAGATACAATCCACTGTTCAGGAAAGTCAGAACATGTTTTTAAGGAAGTCTCTGTTGGGAGGTAAAACCGCTGCTGAAGCAATAGCAGCGATGGAGCGTGTGTAAAAGAGCCTAAGGAGACCTGCAGCCTTCTGGAGCCAGGCAGAATATTTAGGTTTGCATGACGCCGTCCAGCTTTACTCCCAGCACTGCTGTGAAGTGTCGCACCTCATCTGAAACCAGCAGGCAGGGAAATAGGGAAGTGATTCTCCCTTCCAAGCCCTGAGGAGGAATGTGGCCTCTAGAAATGCTGAGGGACTTGGTACTTTATGCAGTAAGATTTGCACATGTATTTTGCCAGAGATACTGAGGCTAGAAAAACGTGGCAAGCAATCATTCTATGTTCAAGATACCCATCATTATAAATTATACATATAAGCACTTTTCAGCTGCAATGCTAGGACTCCTGGAATAAAAAGGGTTTCAACACCAGCTGTTTCCCTTTGAACTGGTGGAAATTAAGTGTCAGGATTACCTGCTCTTCTGCTGTCAGACAAATGGCGTATGAAGTAAGTTGGGAGGAGGTATGAAGATGCACAAAAACCTAGGTGAGCTGAAGACGACCAGATGTCAAGTTTACAATCTGCATTATCTGTGCTCCTGGGAGCTTGGGAGCCCAAGCCTGTGTGCCGCCTCCTCCCGGATGTGCTTCCTAGTGAGAGGATCCTTAGCCCGAGTGGGGCGGCTGTGGTTTGTCTGTGAACCTGTGGGCAAGGGTCAGGAGGGAGAGGAGAGCCTGATGGGGAAGAGCCCGTTTGTCATGTCAGAAGCAGATGGTCCCTGTGTGAGGCCACGTGACACCAGCCCCCCGGTTCCCGTGAGAGTTGCCCCCCTGAGTGCAAAGTGCCAGGGCCGGGAAGGCTGGGCTGGGGCTGTGTGGGCATTTGTGTCAGTCCGTGAGTGACCTCTCCCTGCCCCTTGCCTTCCCAGCTCAGCCTGAAATGGGTTTTGCTCGTCTGTTGCGCGCTGTAAAAACTGCTGGGTGCTCAGGGAGCAGGGAAGCAATGGCAGCTGCTCTCATGTAACCCACCCGCTGTCACCCTGGGATGTGCCATGTTATGTCAGCGTCACTCCAGTCTGTGAGCAGCAACTGATATACCGACAGAGAAGGAAGAAGAAACCCAGTGTGTAACTCTTCTGGAGAGCAGCCAATAGCACTTGTGCTCTGTTTGTCTTGTTCCATGTCAGTAATACATCTATATAACTTTTTGTAGTGATTTTTTTTTTTTTCTTTTCTACAAGATCACTTCTACAGTATCCGTATCGCAATGTCTGGAAGTAAAATTCAGTTTTCCAGCAACATCAGTGGGTCTTCTGCTCAGGCGTCTATTGTCAGGGCAGCAGTTTGACTGAAATACTCTGTCTAGATCCATGTCTAGAGACACATTTGTGCCGTGCAAGGAATAAAGCTGGGGTCTTCAAGATTTCAAGCCTGTGACTTTGTTGTTTGTGATTTTCTGTGCGCAACACATAGGGAAACTGAAATTGCTGGAGGAATACTGTGTGGCGCACAGTGTGTCAGAGATACAGAGGTGTATATCTACGTATGAGAGAGAGAGGTTGTGCATGTTTAAGAAATAGGAATGGCCTATTTGTGACCATATATAGCGATTTTCAGCAAATTTCCCGTATACATTAAAAAGTATAATGCCCTGGAAGAAAGGAATTCACACAGATGCATCTTAAATCTGTATTATGATAATTTTCTCTCTAGGAGTGCACAAATTTGAGGGGATGTTTTATTTTGTGTTAAGATTTTTGTCACAAGTAGGATGATTCAAGATGCACTCTAGGTGTAAATAAGTAGTATTAAGTCATGCTGGTTATAAAAATGTGTGGTTTTTCACTGCACGTGAGAACTCAGGATCTACCTTTCATATATCATCAGCTGAAAAAGAAGACATGAAGGATGCCATTGAATATTGTGGGGTGTGGGTATGTAAACCCAAATATTTTGGATTACAGTCTGATTCAGGAAGTTGTACTATACACTAAGGTAAAGAAAACTTACCAGTCAGTGAATAATGCTGAAGGGATGTCCTGTAGGTGAAGGCTGTATTACAGTCTGAAGTAAAGTTGGATACAGTCGTCTTATGGTGGGGTAAAATCCTTGTCACTATGTCGGATGCTTGCTGTTACACTGATTTGTTTTCAGCTCGTTTGCTTAAATTTTGAGCGGTGTTTTTCCTCTTGTGCACTGCTGAGAAACAGTGCAGCCAAATGCGGGTTTTTTTGCCTTGCAAAACGCACGTTCAAGTGAAGAGGGAGATTTGTCTATAATACGCTGATCTGATTGATTAAACATGCCGGTCTTCCTCTTTGTAAGAAAACGATCAAAGAGAATGCCTTGAAATGTGGTGATCTTTCTGATGCTGCCCCAGCCTTTGCAAAATACGCTCTTGTTTGGCCATGTGAAGTGTTTGAAAAGGGTTTTCTCAGAGGGTATCCTAGAGGGGAATAAGGCAGGCGTCCTGCTTGTGTTGGGCGTGCGGGGCAGGGCTGCACAAACGGGTCTGGCGTCCTCCGGAGCACCCGAAGGGACAGCATAGCAAATTATTTCCAGCCCACAGCCAGGCATCACGAGAGAGGGACGTGCCTAATTCTACCAGGCAAAGCACAGGACTTAAACCTGTTGCAAGGTGGTAGTAGTTGGCCAGTAAGCTTGGGAAAGGGGAGGGTGAGACAGGTGGTGGCTGGCTGAGGTGCTCCTTCCCTCTTGTGAGCAGAGGGGTCTTTGCTGCGGGAGAACAGGGCCTGGCTGACAAGAGAGGAGCACGAGGAGCATGACGGTCTCAGCCCGCTGGGACACCAGAGCTGCAGGCCCTGTTCAGAAGGCACCACGAGCCGAGGAGGCATGTGGGGAGGGAGCGTGTGGGCAGGACTGTGACACAAGGCAGAAGCAGTCAGAGCTGTTGAGAAAGAGAGTGGGGACAGGGGCTTGAGGGGGCTGGGTAAGGTTAAGGCATGGTGCGGTTTTCCTGCAAGCTTGGGTTCCTGATTTCTGGGATGAGGGCAGGAGCAGACAGGTTTCCCTAATAAATCCTTTCCTTTGCACCTTGAAATGGAATTTATTATTTCTGAAGCTTGGGTGAAGAAATAATCCTCCCTTAGCCAGTTCTCTGTGTGGTGAGCGGTAAAAAGCTTGTCATGTTCATTCCCCTTGGGTTAGCTTAGAAGGCTGGGGACTGTAAAATGCCAGACAGTAGAGTGCAATGGAGGGAGGAGGGTGGGTGAGAAAAGTGTTGGCAGTTTTAATGAAAAATGGTATTAAAGCAAAAAAAAACGTGAAAAATAAACATACTCTGTGACAAATGCCGGCAGTTACAGAAAGCAAGCAGGCTAAAAGGTAAAAGCAACCCTAATGCCTAGGCAAATCTAACCCAAGAAACTGTTGTTTCCAAGTCCTTCTCTTGTTAAGAAGATGGTGATGCAGTGAACCTTTCATTTAGTATCCTTGATTTTTATTATTAAAATGGCTTTCAGAATGCCTTATTTCTATTACAGGATGAGTTTGCAACATAAATTGCATAGATTAACTGTAATGTTTTTTCTTGATAATCTTTCTGTCTGTACCTGTTTACTTAAGGATAAATATATTTTAGAAACTACCAACTTGATAGAAAAAATCAGCACATGAAAATCACACTGATAAGGCAGAAATTTTACATCAGAAAATGAGGAATTGCACAGTGCTGGCAAGCAGTTCTAAGTCCAAAACCTTGGAAAGAAAGAGATGCAAGAATGTGGGTTGAAAATGAGAAGAGGGAATTGAAAACAAGTTTTAAAAGCGTTACAGCAGAACTAAAGCAGCTGCTTGGTGAAATTAATGAAACTGGGAAAACTACTTCCTTTGTGGAAGAAATGTCAGAAGATGGCTTCAGTGCTGAGCTGAAGAGTTCTCATGTTGTTTCGTCTCATGCAACAGAATCAAGTAACAGCTTAGAAAGTAAAGGTGAATTTGGAGACATTAAACTTATGCTAGGTGGGAAAGTACCCAAAATGGAAACTGTAATCCGAGTCTTGGTGTCCTTTCTGATCAAGATAAGTGAAATGCAAACACGGAAGATACCTGGAGTACAGATGAAGGAGATTGCACAAATAATATCAATGATACAAAGATGCCTCTAGCAAATCCAGAGAGAAAAAAAAAAGCCTCCTATGGAAATGGAAGAGAATGAAACTGGAAGTAGTAGAAATGCAGTGGGAGGTTGTGAATACTTCCTAAGATACAGCTTAAAAACCAAGTCTTTTGGATGATGTTTCTAGTATTATTCTTAAAATAAGACCAGTTTCTACACGTGATGAAAATGCACTTTTTGTAACAGAGAGGGAACTTGGAAAAGACTCTGGATTTAGTGATGATTTTCCCAGGGACTGCTTTATTGACAACAAAATAGGAAAAACAGAAATGGAAAGTCTTTTTGCGAATGCTCAGCAATCATGTGCCATGCTGAAAAGGAATCTTGATGAAGAACTAAAACAAGATATGGGAAGATTTAAGGGTAAGGTAGGAATGCTGCAAATAGTATTCCTGGCTTTGGAGAAAGAGAAGGTACAGCTGCCAAAAGAGGTAGTTCACGTGCTGCTCTTTATTCTTTAATCTCACTCCGGATCAATGGTCCTATTCATTTTAGCTATTTGTCATGAAGGGAAGATGCTTCCTACAAATTAGGTTTTCTTCTAATGGAAATAGGTGACTGGTGAATAAAGAGGGCAGTGGAGAGTTGTCTTTTTCCCCATTTTTGGAAAATGGAATGCATTATTGTTCCAGTTTAACAGCAGGTGGCACTAGGTTCCAGTGCAAGTAGTTATCACTTTATTGCCATAAAAAGAAATCCATATAAATATGTCGGTTCTGATTCTGAATCAAAGAATGAAAATAGCTTCTGAACAGGGTCTTGACTAATAATTCATGTGCTGTGATATCTGCATGGTGTGTCTTCATTGTCTTTCGTGAAAATTCCTCTTTCCTGTGAAACCAATTGTGTTTGTGGGTTTGGGATCTTTTTTTTCTTTCCTCCCCTTGATCAGGGAGCAGTAGCCCAGCACAGTTCCACTTGATTTTTTTCTGGTGGTGGTCTAACATTGTGCAGTCCTCCTAACTCTTTGTCCATCAGTAATGCTTTCACTTTTTTTGTTGTTCATGTTTTAAGATATTGTTTTCTTTCTAAGGGCTGTATTTTTGTTATGTCTTTCATGATGAGTGAATTTGAAGAACTCTCAATGACAAATAATACAATTTGTAGTGTAATTTTGTGAAAATGCTTCTCTGTGGATTAAAAAAAAGATAACATTTTATATTATTTGAGGGGTAAACCCTGAATTAATCCATCTTGGATGTGGTGTTTCTGTCTTCCAGAAATACTAAGAAATACATGAAGCTTAACTTTGTTTTTATAGGTTGAGAAGAAAAAAGCAAACAAAGATGTTCAAGAGCACAGGCGTTGGCAAAACAGGAATGGCTGGATAAATTAAATACACCACCAGGCAACATCACTAATTGGCAAATGAAGCAAAAGATTACTCTAAGGAAGAATGTGTGTTTGAAAATGGAGAATGAAAACACGATAGAAGAAAAAGACAAAAAGAGTTTTTCATCTGGGGAGCGCTCAAAATTGATTAAAATGCCAACGAAAGGGTAAGCTAAGGAAATGATCTCTAATTCTTATTTGTAGTGCTATGTAAGTGTCTTAGGTTTTCTAATACTGTAGTAGTTGAAGTAGTTTCCCCAGTGGTGAAAGCCATAGTGAGTAGTCCACTGCTTCTCAAAAAGTGAAGAAAATTTCTTTTTAGAAAACACGAAGCTGACGATGGAGGTTCAATTTTATTGCCTGCTCTTAAAAAAGAAAAGGGAAAAAAAAAAAGAAAACAAAACCCACCCAAATTCCTGTGATTTACATGTCAATACTGAGGCAAAATGCATCTTCCAAACCAGAAAGATGCATAAGGAATGTTGAAAATAAAACTTACTGATAAAAATTGCCCTGAGAGCTGGAAGCAAGTTTGGATTTTTGTTGTATTTTGGGTTTTTTGGCAAATCTGATGCATATGAAGATTCTTGTTCTTTTGTGTGACCACACTACCTGATGCGCTTTGTGTTGACAAACACTTCTTTTTTGTTTAGAGTGCTTTGAACATGCTGGCCAAGTCAACAATAAGGTCACGTGCACAAATTCTGATTAATTACATGAGTGTGTGCACAGGCATAGAAGTATTACATGTGTTTAAAAAGGACGAGGAGAGACTTACAGAAAAGCAAAATTACTCTTTCACTGCAGGTATCTCAGGATTTTTTGCCCTGCTCCCCGCTCCAACTTTTCTCTCGCAGCTGTGTACCCTCCTGACTTCTTGCCCACCCTGAACTTACTTGTGTGGGTTGTGGCAAAGTGAGAAAGAGAAGTTGTTGACGCTGTTCAGCCTTAGCTAAAAATCTGGTGTGTTATCAACACTGTTTTGGGCAGAAATCTAACACACAGCGCTGTGTGGGCTGCTGTGAAGAAAATAAACTGCATCCCAGCCAGATGCAGGACACCAGAGAATCCAAAATTACAGTTCTTTGACCTGTAGGAGAGGGATTCTCAGTATTGAAGAGAGCTAAACCCCTGGTATTAAACAGGGAATGCACGTAACCGTATAGCTACATGTCTGTAGCTGTAAGATTTCTGTCACTTTGTGTGAAGCTGAGAGAATAGTTATTTCAACTATTTGCTTAATATCTTGTGGAAAAAATAGCCTTCCAATAGACATAATGGTAGACAATAACTGTTTCAGTCTTCAACTACATCTAACAAAGTTGTTATACTACATTTTAGTTTAGTTCATTTCTGCAATGAAGTTTTCAAACAAACAACTGTAGTGTTATTCATAATCAATGTAAGCATTTCAGTACTGAAATATATTTCTGTTTTCTAGACCTGCAGCAACAACCAGGAGTGAAAAGAACAAGGTACTGTAGAACTGGTTTCTTGATAAACGGTTTCTATCAGCTTTTAATCACTTAGATGGGAACTGTGTTTACGTCGTTGTGATAAATAACTTAGTCCCAAAATAGGATTACAATCAAAGTTTGCAATTTATTAAGCAAATAGAGGCAAGCAAACAGGACTGGGTGCACTGGGAGTCTCCGCTCCACCAAGACGCGTGCTGTACAAAGTTTATTTTTGGTTTATATTTCCTAAACCAATACATATTCATAGCTATTTCTAAGAAAGGGTCGGTTTATGTAAATGGATCCTTGGAATAGGCCTGTACTTCGTGGCACATGCTCTTTCTATCTCCGAGGGTCTTCTTAAGCCCTGTCTGGTGGTCGGTGGATGAAGTCAGCAGTCTTCCTCGGCTCACCCTTAGGATGACCCTAGATTTTACGCATGCGCCCTGTAAACTTCTCTTACTTAACACTATGCTGTTAGCACCTCAGCCTGCGTATCAGGGTGTGTAACCAGATGTCCTTTTTAAGATACAGAAATTAGGTATGTAGCCAGATGTTCTTTGCAAGATACAGGAACTATATCCATTGATCACTCTGTTTTTCTTAAGCGTGTGGTTATACAAGGGTATGTAAGACAGAAGGTTACATTTCATCATATGGTCCTAGCATTGTTCTATATTGACATGAATCAAATGAACACATTTCACACAGGGAAAGTGGCTGTGAAGAGGGAGAGCAATTTAGTGGGGCAGAAGGTTTTAGCCCAGCCGCAGGGTGGGAGTGGGCCAAACCAGGGGAAGTGGTACAGGCTCCCCTGCGCGAGACTGTGGGAAATGAAGGACTCATTACGGTGATGGTCCGATTTTCAATAACAGAGTTGAAGAATTGCAAAGCAACCGCAGGAAATTACTGGGACGACCCTGAGAAGGTGGCTGGTGTTTTTGAAATAATGATGGTTAAAACACAGGATCCAGAGTGTAAGGATATAGAGGCAATACTGCAGGTTTTGTTTGATAGTAGTGAGAAGGAGATGATTTGTCAAGCAGCTAGAATACATGTGGAAGCTGAGGTTAAAACAGGAACTGTGGAGCATCATTTCCCCTGTTGGTCTGAACTGGGACCTGCAAATTAACAGACCCAGGCAGCTTTGGACTCGGTATCAGAAAGGGATTATATTTGGCATTCAAAATGCTGTGGCTAAGGCAATAACCCTGTCTGAATGGTACGAGGCTAGGCACGGTAGCCAAGAGCCCCCCACAGATCTGCAGAACAGAATAAAGGAGGTAGCCTGCAACTCTACAAGTATTGACCCTGAATCTTAAGAGGGATGAGATCAATTGGCCCCTCTATTGGTGGGCCAATCCTGGGATGGTATTAGAAGAAAATTACAAAAGTTAAAAGGAAGTGATTGCTCAAGATAGGGGAAAGCTGTTGGATGTTGCTTGGATTGCATATCATCATAGAGAGTCAAAAGGGAAGAGTAAATTGTTGCTTGTTGGCGGTATCAGAGCAAAATAGTAGGGTGAGGGCAAGGGCCTGAGGATGGGGCAGAGCCCCGAGAGGGGGACTGCGGCCCAGCCCTTGGTTGGGTGATAATCAGTGTGCACAGTGCAAAAGGGATAGGCATTCAGAAGAAGACCATCTGCTTAAGGATTGGAGCCCCTCTGCCCCTTTGCTCCCAGTAAGCGAGGAATGAGGGGGAGCGGAGGAGTCTCTCCCCAGAGGAGCCTCTGGTTAAAGCAGAGCTGGGAAGTGAAGAAGTTGAGCTTTGGGTAGATCCTGGGGCTACTTCCTCTGTTCAGAAGACTTTAGAGGGGAACTAAGCAATAAGAATATAAGCATTGCTGGTATGGCAGGGACCCATGAAACTTGGCCATTTTTGAAACCCTTAGCCATGAATCTGGGAAAACAGTGGGTTACTCATCAGTTTTTATATTAGCCAAATTCTCCAAAAGCATTGTTTGGGGAGAGATCTACTCCAAAAAATTGGAAGCAGAAATCTGATTTTAAAACGAGGAAATAGAAATCTTAATTCCAGAAACTGTGTCGAGGCAGCAGCTTTGTTATTACAGGCTATGCTGCCTTGAAAAGAGAAAGATACGCCCGGAGGTCAGAGATGCTGTGATTCCTATTGTACGTGCCGGAGAGGTTCCTGGAAAATCCCACAGGTCAAAACCTGTAAGGATTGACTTAAAGCCTGGATCATCCCCGCTGAGAATGAGAAGCTAGGAATAGGTAGGTAGCGATAATTCAGAAATTCTTGAAGCACAACCTGTTGGTGGGCTGTGCGTCAAAATCCAACACCCCTGTTTTGCCAGTGAAAAAGGTCAAGGGTCAAGATTGCCGTTTGGTGCAGGATTTAAGAGCAATAAATCACATACCTCAAGATATTTATCCTGTAGTAGCACATCCATACAGATATGAAACCACCCTTACAGGGGAACAGGGATGGTGTACAGGTTTTGATGTGAAGGATGCCTTTTTCTGTGTTCCCCTGGGCACTGACAGTCAGAAGCCTTTTGCTTTTGAATGCGCAAAACCAGAAACGGGAAGGAAAATGCAATACACTTAGGCGGTTATACTACAAGGCTTTCAAAATATCCCGACAATCTTTGGGAATCAGTTGGCAAAGCAGTTCGACATTTGGAGAACAGAAAATGATCAGGGAAGAGTTCTGGTCGCAGCAGGGACTTGGGAGCTGTGTCTTTCCCTGATGATAAGCCTTCTAAATATCTTGGGAATTAGTGGATATGGAATTATCGAGGAGTCACATCCACATTTGGGGTTTGAAGTGCTGGAAGGCCAGAGACAGTTGGGATCTCAACAGAAGGAGACTATTTGCTGCCTTGTGGAGCCTCAAACTCTCAAGGAACGACGAGGATTTCTCGGGGTGGTCGGATGGCGTTGGCTTTGGGGAGGCAATTGTGTTTTATTTGTGAAAGCTCAGTACGAGCTACTGAAAACCTCCTGCCATGGGTCTATTGGCGGGACAGAGGAGGGTAAAGCCACTTTCAAGTATCTGAAAAAAGTGAGCTCTGGTGGAGGCCCCCGTGTGGGGATTACCTGATGTGACAAAGACCTGTGCACTTTTTAAGCGTGAGGGAAAAGGCATTGCCTTTGGAGTTCTGGCACATTGTTTAGGGCCTCAGGGGCGGGCTGTAGCTTGCTCCTGCAAAGAGCTGGATGAGGTGAGCTCAGGATGGCCTGGATGCCTTAAAGCAGGAGAAGCACCTGTGCTACTGATGCAGGAGGCCCCTAAATTCACCATGGGGCAGAAGGTGACCGTCCATGTACCCCCCACAGTCGTCACGGCACTAGAAGATAAAGGAGGACATTGGTTGGCCCCTAGCATAATGTTAAACTAACAAGTGTCATGTGGGGAGGCGGTCCTCCCATTTTGGGATGGGGAGGGTGCGACGAGCGAGGGGAAGCAAGCGGCCGACTCAGTGTGAGTGATAGAGCAAGCTTCAATTTATTACGGCGCGATTATGTCTTATATACAGTTCCAGTTAATTTATGCCTACAATTCATCTGCTAATTGGCTAAGCTCTAAAGGATTACATTTTTATACGTCCTCCTATTTGCGGTTACAGCGGATAGCTACAGCGGGTTCGGGTTACACCTTGTTCTTCATGCTTACTCCCTTAAAGTTGTTTTTCTGTTTTTGTACAAGGTCAGCACAATCTTATCTCTCTTCTCTCTTTCGTAATCCTGGTAACTTTCCACTGCAGCTGGGCTTCTTAGTGTTTTTTTTTCTCTCTGCAGCCTAGTTTGGTTCACTCAGACCTGAGCCAGACTTATGTCAAAAAGTCGTATCACACAGTCCTTCCATAGTACCGTGGCCGTTCTCTTTCATCCATTCTGCAACAATTCCCCCTTTTTCTTTTTGGACAAGGAAAACTGGTCCAGTTACACGTTCAAACAATTTTCGAATACAGGAGAGAGCACAACTTAAACATATAAATCCGATGACAACAATTATCACTATAAGTAATACACTTTGTAAAAGTCCCTTTAACCAGCCTCCTATTCCAAACCAATTTGCTAAACTTTCTAGGCCAAAGAATCCAACATCTTGTTGAATCTTTTGAGAATGTTCCATCAACTGTTTAATTTCTTTGTGTATGGAGCTGGAATTGTCTTCAAGGTCCATACAACACATGCCTTCAAAATCTTCACAGCCATGTCCATGTGCTAATAATAGAAAGTCAATGGCCATGCGATTTTGTAAAACAGCATGTTGAACAGTGGTTAGGCTATCAGCTAGGTCTGATAGTACCCAGCTGGTGAGGTTGGCTTGTTTAACTATCCAACAAGACAGTGTTTCTAAGTTTTTATGGGCTCGAGCAGCAGCAGCACCTGGAATAAAAAACGAAGTAAAAAATACTTCCCATTTATTCCAAAGTTGTACACTATCGTCACAGGTGTTTTGAAGAGTTTGTATAACATCTCTTTTCCATCTTGTTGGATTTGACTTGTTAGGATGATGATGTGGTAAAGCTAAACTTAAGCGACCAATGGTACATGGACCCCCTACAGGCACTGAGGGTATTCCATTCCATGCTCTATTACCACAAATAAAAAATAGACCAGGGGGTAACTTTCTAGGATATAATACTCCAGGGACAGGATTTGACAGGTTTCGACTGGTATGGTTACACCAACCACTCCAAATAGACTGATTTCCAATTGGGTATACAAGAGTGCTAGCAGTTGCATTACAAGGTGTGGCAGAACTTTCACCAGCACAAGGATACTTAGAAGAATTTAGATATACACAATAAGAGGCATTCAATGAGTCAACTAGTTCAATTTCTTGAGGATTAGGACCAATAGAAAGTTTGTCATCCCAATTATCAAATTTATCAAAAAACTCACTCATATTTGAACCTCGAACTAATTGGGTAATCTTTGTCTGGCTAAGAGACTGGTTAAGGGTGATCCAATCTGAGTCATTTAATGGCACACCTACTAAACAAGTTAAAAAGGGTACACTAGGAGTTGACACGCTTGCACAAAATGTGGTTGTGTTGACAGCTCTGCTTAAGGTTACCCATACATTTTCCCGCACATCAAACAGTGATTTAGATACTAAAGCTACACCTATAACAATAAGATTAATTAACACAACAACTGTTAACATCATGATTAGAATATAGATAAATTTACACTAAAAGATTAATCACAACTGTCACTGGTTGTTGGAACACTGGTGTTGGTCACCGCTGCTTTGGTCCACTTTGCTGGGATCCACTGTGGTCCTGTGGAAGTAAGTACACACATATAACCTCTTCCAGCATATTTCACTTCTGCTGGTCCTTTCCACAAACCAGTTGAAGGATCCCTATACATAACAAACATTGGAACATCATCTTTACATAGCTTAGAATACCCATGTAACCATGCAGGTGGTTCCTGTTGATCTGTAAAGATACATAGATGATTTAACACAAAAAGAACTTTAGCAAGTCTTTCTTGTACATCTGTAATTTTTTCAAACTTTTTTAAATATTGTTTTAATGTCTGATGCGTTCTTTCAATGATTGCTTGCCCTGTGGGAGAATGAGGAATGCCTGTACTATGTCGCACTCCCCACGCTTGACAAAAACGTCTCATTTTTTCACTGACATAAGCAGGGCCATTATCAGTTTTTATTGATTGAGGCACCCCCATAACGGCAAAACAACTTGTTAGATGCCGAGTTACATGAAGTGCACGTTCTCCTGTTTGTGCTGTGGCCCATACAAACTTACTATATGTATCAACAGTAACGTGAACATATTTTAATCTACCAAATTCGGGAACATGAGTGACATCCATTTGCCACAACTCTCTGGCTTCAAGTCCTCTGGGGTTCACACCGATACCTAAGCCCGGTCCATGATGACTGCACGTAGGACAAGCTCGTACAATTCCCCTAGCTTCCTCCATTGTAATGTTAAACTGTCGATGCAGACCCCGCGCGTTCTGGTGAAATGTGTTGTGTGATTCTCGTGCCTTAACAAACTCATTTATAGGAGCCGCTACAGACACGAGCTGGTCAGCGCGCGCATTCCCTTCCCCCAAACCTTCAGACCATTTGTGACTTCTAATGTGTATAATGCAGTAGGGTTGCGTGCGCTGTTGTATTGCTGACAACAGCTGCCTAAGAAGTTCAAACAGTCGTTGATTTTGTAGTTCTTTAAGACGAGCATCTTCAATTCGGCTTACAATTCCAGCAACGTACATTGAGTCTGTTACAATGTTTAATCTTGTATGCATCCATTGGGTACAGACCCATACAACAGCAGCTAGCTCTAAGGTTTGTAACGAATCTCCTGTTTTTGCAGGGAGAATTTGATGGTGCCATTGATTGTTTTCGTACCATGTTGCTGCCGCTTTTCTTGAGCGTTTTCCTGCATCTGTATAAACTGTAATAGCATCTGTTAAAGGTTTCTCACTCCGTTTTGGACACTTTAACCAATCATAATTACTAATCCATTTTAATATTGGTGTTTTCAAAGGCTCGACTTTAATCTCTAGAGCTTCACTTAATAAGCTTAACTGTAAAACCGATGAATTCTGCAACCACCACTCTAAGTCTTCTCTGCGTATTGGTAGATACACAGCATTTGGCTCCATTCCGGTGATTTGTAAAATTTGCATTCTTCCCTTTTGAATGATTTCCGCCAGATTTTGTGTTTTTTCTTGGATGGTGGTTTTTGGTTGCATTTTGGTAAATATCCATTCTAATACTCTTACAGTCTCCCCCTTTTTCTTTTTGCACTGTGTAAGTGCACCGATAAAATGTGAAGGACCATTTAAGACAGTGAGGTCTACAGGAAAGGTAGGGTCAATGCGATCTACTGCTCGTTCTACAATCCGGTTACTGAGCTGTTGGATCATAACGTGTTGCTCTTCAGAAACATTAATAGGGCGTGATGGGTCTGTACCCCTTAACAATGGGCGTAACACGTCTAATTCGTCATTGGTGATGCCTGCTACAGGACGTAACCATTGGAGATCACCTAATAACTTCTGAGCATCATTGAGAGTATGTAAATTTTGACGAATAGTTAATTTCTGTGGACTTACTTGTGAATGAGTAATATTCCAGCCAAGGTATTTCCATGTGGGTGAACGCTGAACTTTCTCAGCTGCTATGACTAACTTCTGTTGTTCTAACTGTTGTCGTAAAAAGAGTTCCTGTTGCGCAGTAAAGGGCTGTTCCTGCGCAAATAAAATATCATCCATATAATGGTAAATAATAACATGGGGCCATGCTTTTCGAATAGGTTGGAGAGCGGCATCAACAAATAACTGACACAAGGTAGGGCTATTTTTCATGCCTTGTGGTAACACAGTCCATTCAAATCGCTGGTCAGGACCTTCTCTGTTCACTGATGGTAATGTAAATGCAAATCGTTGAGTGTCATTGGGGTGTAAATGAATTGTAAAAAAGCAGTCTTTCAGGGCGATTATTAACAAATGCCATTCGCTGGGCAACATGGCAGGATTGGGAAGGCCTGGTTGTAAGGCTCCCATCGCTTGCATCTGTCGATTCACTGCTCTTAAGTCATGTAAAAGTCGATATTTTCCTGATTTTTTCTGAATGACAAATATAGGCGTATTCCAAGGACTGGTCGACGGCTTAAGATGACCTTGTGTTAATTGATCTTGAACTAGTAAATGTGCCTGTCGCAGACTTTCCTTTTTCAACGGCCACTGTCCGATCCAAACAGGCTCTTCTGTCAGCCATTGTAAAGGAATCGGGAAAGTCCAATTGACAGTGACCATTCCTAAAAAGGCGAACTTGTAGTAAGGATTACTCCCATTTGATTCAATACATCTCTTCCGATGAGGGCGTTTACTCCATTTGGTAAAGGCATGACGGTGACATGCAGAAGCGCTGTTTTCCCGTCTAAGATGACTTGTATTCTTTGCTGACTGCGTTGGACAGGAGCCATCCCTCCTACTCCTTCAACTCCTCCAGGAACATGTTGCAATGGCCAGCAAGAAGGCCACTGAGCACATGCGACGATGGTAATATCCGCACCAGTGTCCAAAAGTGCAGTCATACGTCTTTTGTCAGTTCCATGTACAAGAATAATGTGGGCGAGTGGCCGTTGGTTCATAGGCATGGTTAGCAGTGCCAAGCCTCCTGTGGAACCAAGAGCACTGGTTCCACGATCATGGTCAAACATCGTAGACATGTGGTGAGTCAGCTGTTGAAGCGGTATCAATTGAGCTATGCGACTACCTTTAGGAATATAGATAGGTGGAAAATTTGTTTGTACAATTATGAAAATTTCTCCTTTATAGTCACTGTCGATAAGTCCTGGTAAAATAAAGAGTCCTTTGAGGCCACTCGAAGAGCGACCCAGTAACAAAGCTCCATGAGGCTGGTCGTTTATCATGACAGGTCCTTGGACTCCTGTAGCAACTTTTTGTGGACGAGTATCAAGTAAGGTAATGTCTATTGCCGTTGCCAAATCCAGTCCGAGGCTCCCTCGGGTTGCAGGTTGTAAGTCGGTGGCTGGTCGAGGGTGGGAGATGTCGGTGTTGGGTGGGGAAGCTGATTGGAGACAGTTGTCGGCATGTAAGTTGCTGGAGCCGCTATTGGGGTCAGCGCGCCGCGACTCTTGGCGCTCCGCTTCCTGTTTCCCGAACGCTGACAAGCTGCAGTATTATGATTATTCATTTGACAATTCCGGCACCATACTCGACGCTCTCGACAGTGTCGGCGCATATGACCTGAACGTCCACAACGGTAACATACACAGTCCGTTTGCCAGCATGATTTATTTTGGCGCTCATCTGGAGGTTTCAGTGGAGCGAGCGCTGCAAATGCTTGTTGTTGAGCTTTGACTAAATTGTCCCCTACTTCTTTAAGCGTTTCAACTAACAAAGCTTGAGGCCCTACAGGAACCCTGCTCATTCTTTCTAACATGGTTTCAATAGAAGCATCTAGAGGAAGAGTAACTAAAATGCCTTTTGTGTAAGAGTTACAATTTTCTAACACACATTGTCTTAACAAAGGTCCCTTCATAAAATCAGATACATCAGCTCGATTAATAGCATCCGTAACTTTATCTACAAAAGATGCAAAGGACTCGTCCCTTCCTTGCTTAACTGACATATAAGAGGGTGTAACTGGTGTAGTTTTAACCTTTTGTAAAGCTTCTCTTGCTAGCCTCATAGATTCTAATAAAACATCTGGGCCGGTTTGCATTTGCATTTCTATAGAAGCAAAAGGTCCAGTTCCCATCAATTGTTCTACAGTTAAACCTGCTAAACGATCATTTGGCGCGCGCAGCGTATGCACAGACAAGTCACAAAGCCTTTGCCAATGAGCTTGCCATAACAGTTGTTGCGATTGTTTTAAAATAAGTCTCATTATATTTTTAATGTCTTCAGGACAAAGCAACCCGCTACCCCAGATATAATTTAACATCTGTCTGGCAGGTTCACCATGCAAACCGGAATCATTAACAGTACTTCGTAACTGGCTTAATATTTTCCAGTCTAAAGTATGATGTTCTCCCGTCATTGTGCCTGCATTATCAACAGTATAAAGGACCGGATAGGCTTGAGGATCAATTTGAGCTACAACATCAAATTCCTGTTGTTCCATTGCCTCTCGGATTATTTTATCCCAACCGACTCGAATCAGTCGTTGCTGAGAACGAGGGCAAGATGGCTTAGAAGTTTTAGTGATTAAGTCAATTTGTAACTTTTCCTTATTCATTTTTACGTTTTTATCATTTGCCTCCTCCTCCGAATCACTCTCTTGCGATTCTCCCTGCACCTCCTCTTGAGGGGGTGCCGGGGAATAAGATTTCTCCTCCGGAGGAGAAGAAGAATGATTCGAGGTTTGCCGGACAACAGGAACAGGGATTCCTGAGGCAGGGGGGGTGAAATAGTCACCTCCTGCCGTAAAACGCCCAGCAGCTGGGTCAGACCGCTCGAGTCGGCTGGAAGCAGCTGCTGCCATTTGTTTTTCAACTTTATATCTCTTTAAGCAGTTAATAACTTCCCTCCAAGATTTCATTAATTTCTTAGCAACTTTATCATCATCAATTACCAAGTCCCATAGACAATCTCCATAATTACGCCATTCATCTACTTCAAAGATATGCTCAGGATCTGTAAAATATCCTTTCGCTTTACCCATAGTAATTAACCTGGCCAGATCTTTTAAAGGGCCTACTCCCCGCTTTTCTAAAAAGCATCATAAAAGTGCTACCTCTTTTTCCATAGCGTGCTTAAAATAGTCCTTTTCCTTGATTAAGATGCAGCCTTTTCCCTGGGTAGACACTCACGGACGGCGAACCTTTCCTTGATTAGTCGTCGGTTCAAGCACGGATCGAGTTACGATGCCTGCATCAGTCGATCTTTGCTCCCTGGTCGCTGCTACCAGTGCTTCTCCGTCCTCGCTGTCCGGTGAAGAACAAGGATTGGGGATCCTTTGTTCGGGCGCCACTTGCGACGAGCGAGGGGAAGCAAGCGGCCGACTCAGTGTGAGTGATAAAGCAAGCTTCAATTTATTACGGCGCGATTATGTCTTATATACAGTTCCAGTTAATTTATGCCTACAATTCATCTGCTAATTGGCTAAGCTCTAAAGGATTACATTTTTATACGTCCTCCTATTTGCGGTTACAGCGGATAGCTACAGCGGGTTCGGGTTACACCTTGTTCTTCATGCTTACTCCCTTAAAGTTGTTTTTCTGTTTTTGTACAAGGTCAGCACAATCTTATCTCTCTTCTCTCTTTCGTAATCCTGGTAACTTTCCACTGCAGCTGGGCTTCTTAGTGTTTTTTTTTCTCTCTGCGGCCTAGTTTGGTTCACTCAGACCTGAGCCAGACTTATGTCAAAAAGTCGTATCACACAGTCCTTCCATAGTACCGTGGCCGTTCTCTTTCATCCATTCTGCAACAGGAGGGGTCTGGTTTTTGGGCTCCGTTTCATTGACAGTGCAGATCTGAGGGTTGCCCTGCTGCTAAGGACTTCCATCGAGGGGGAGCTTCTGCGTGACAACTGCATGAGAGTGACCTGCTGGAGGGTCCCCTTGGGGGGTCCTGATGTCCCAGGAGTGCTCTGTGGGGGGTCCTTCTGCTTCCAAGATGTCCCTAATGTCACTAGGATGTCCCTGGGAAGGTTCTAATTTCCCCGGGATTGTCCCTGGTGTCCCACAGATGTCTCCAGGGATGTCCTAGTGTTCTCAGGTGTCCCTATAGGCATTTGGGTGTCCCAGTGTGTCTTGGGGGGGTCCTGGTGTCCCAGGGGGAGTTCCTAATGCTCCTACAGTTTCCCTGGATGCAGGTCGTGTGTTTCCAGGGGGGCCCTAAATGTTCCAGTGTTGTCACTGAGGTGGTCCTGGCATCCCCAGGCGATTCTAGATGTCCCAGTTGTGTCTCTCAATGGGTCCTTGTGTATCACAATGTGTCCCTGGTGGGGGTCATTAATATCACAGTGGTGTCCCTGGAGGGGTCCTGATGTCCCCAGGCCATTCTAGATGTCCCAGTGGTGTCTGTCAGTGGGTGCATGTGACCTAATGTGTCCTTCTGGGGGTCCTTAACGTTCTAGTGGTGTCCTCAGGGGAGTCCCTGATGTCCTAATGGTGTCCCTGGGGAGTTGGTGGGTGGGGGTGGGGGGGTAGTCCTGGTGTCCCAGTGTGTCCCTGGGACATTCTGGGGTGTCCCTGGGCATGTCCCTGGGACACCTGTCCCTGGTGTCCCCATGGAGGCAAGTGGGTAGTCCGTTATGTCCCAGGATGGGGTTCCTGGGAAATTCATAATTTTACAGTGGTGTCCCTGGAGGGGTCCTGATGTCCTAAAAGCTATTCTAATGATGTCCCAGTGGTGTCTCCCAGTATGTCCTTGTGTCGCAAGGTATACCTGTGGGGGTCCTTAATGTCCTAGTGGTGTCACTGGGGCGGTCCTGGGGTCCCTGATGTCCCAGTGATGTCCCCAGGAATGTCCTTGTGTCCCCAGTATGTCCCTTGTGCGCTTCTGGTCCTGCAGGGGTCCTGGTGTCCCGCGAGGAGTCCTTAATGCCCCTACATTGTCCCTGGGGTAGGGCTTGTGTTAAAGGGGGGTCCTTAATGTCCCAGTGCTGTCCCTGGTAGGGGTCCTGGTGTCCCCGGGGAAGGTGAGGGGGTGGCCCCTGATGTCCCAGGGGGCATCCCTGGGAAATTCCTGACGTCACACTGGTGTCCCTGGAGGGGTCCAGATATTACCAGGCCATTCTATATATCGCCGTGGTGTCTCCCCGTGTGTTCTTGTGTCCCAGTGTGTCCCAGTGGGTGCCTTTAATGTCCCAGTGACATCCCTTTGGGAGTCCTGGTGTCCCCCCGGAAGTCCCTAACATCATAATATTGTCCCTGCCTGTGTCCTGGTGTCCCTAGTGTGTCCCTGGGGAGTTCCTGTTTCCCTAGGGATGTCCTCAGTGAGCACAGCCTCTCCTGCCTGATCTCTGCCTGCCCTCACCCTCGCTGCACTCTGCGACCGAGACCTGCAGCCGCTGAAAAGCTCACCCACACCCAGCCCGATGGCCAAGGCCAAGAAAGGTGAAGCACTGCTGCTCCTCCCGCGGGGGATTCACAGCAGGCCTCTCTCAGGGAAGTCCCTCAGCAGCTCTCCTGCTCTTGCTTCTTGGTCAACAAGGAGCGAAAGCATGCCCAGATCTAGTCTGAGAAAGCATTTGGCACGTGATAGAGTTTTGCTCTTCCCTGTGGTCAGCCTTTGTGTCATTTTCCTGGGCAGGGGGTCCTGGTCACAGGACTCAGACCTTTGCTACGTTCCAAGAGCAATTCCAAGGTGAGGAAGAGGTGTACGTGGGTTGAAGACCCGTCTCCCAGCTAGACATTGGTGAGTTAACTCTGCGGGAGCTTGCGTTCCCCACAGAGGTTATCCCTGGTGAGAAGGCAATGGACACCATCCACTTTCCCGCGCCCTGTTTGGGACTGGGTGCATGCTCTCTGCACTTCAGAAAGGGCACAGAGAAACTGGGATTTCAGAATTTCTCTGGAGAGAATTCCCTCCAAAGTTAGGCGGACAGCTTGAGCTCCTCCCAAAATAACCACTCCCCAAGAGCCGTTTCCATGAACGACCTTTTCTCTGGCATTCCGTTTCTAATTTTACATGGAAATTCAGCCCGCTCTGCCAGTGACGATGTTCCTCCTCCTTGCAGACAATGTCAAGATCGAGCCACTGAACTACAGGTGGCTATGGCGAGCCACTTCCTTCCCATGGCATGTGGTGCAGAGCTGTGTGCAAGAGACCATACTCTTGCACTCTTTCCAACTGAGGAACAGGCAGCGCCTTGCCTTCGCCTTCAAGGACATTGGCATTCTGTCCTTCACCGACGATGTCTTGTGCATGCAGTTCTATCGCAACTGCGTCACAGGGCTGGAGAGCAAGGCCAGCTGGACTGCTCTGCTCAACACTGCGAGTTGATCAGGCTTTGAGGGTGATGCAGTGACTTTGGGAAGCCTTTTGAAGGGTGAGCAACCCGATGGCCATTGGCCAGCCTGCACATGGCAGGCCAGTCCGACACCTTTCCACGTGCTCACCCACACTGACTTCTCCATTGGAAAAGAAGTTTTATTCTGAGCTTCTGAGTTCTTGTCCTACAGAAAGGCTAGCAGTGTTACTGTGCAGTCTCAGTGTTTGCTGTGCAGCTTCTCCAGAGCAAAGCAAGGGCTCATGTTCACGGAGGAAGATTTGGAGAAGGGGTTTGGAGAAGTGGCTTCCTTTTGGAGCAGGAGGCAGGTCTGCTTCCTTTGGGAGCCAAGAGCAAAGTGCCTTGGAAACCTTCTAGCAGCTCTGTGTCACTTTACAGAGGCTGTGGATGCCCGGTGCAGCTGTCTCCAGTAGAGCGACCAGTACTCGAGGGATGCAGGCTGCTCCTGCCCACGCTTTCCCCAGGTGAGTGCATTTTCTCTGCAGCCCTCGACTGACCGAGCGGGCGGATTCCCATCTCCTGATCAGGGGTGCGCCTTGCCGGGGCTCGGCATTGCGTGTTGAGTTTGGGAGGGGGCCTGACCTGAAGGGGCTGGTTTCTGGTTAACTTACGACGAGTTGGGGTTACACGTGTGTTCCCCTGGAGTGGCCAGGCACCATCATTGCATTTCTCATGCCCAGCCTGCCCGCCATTCCGTCAGAGAGAGCCAGATGCACACAGGGAGGGCTTTAAGCTACATCGTCTGGTGTTGGGGGAAGATTGCTAATAAAACCCATGCATGGCTGCATGGCCACGAGAAGAAGGTGTGCCATGCTTCACACAAGAGTTGTGAGGATTAGTGCTGGGAAGCTGCAGAGGGTAGGGGTCACCCTTCAAGCCTGTGTCATCGTTTCCTGCCCAGGTTTCGCTTTACAGTGGTCAGCAGAGCAGTGGCCAAGGCTTTGTCCACCTGGGCCAAGAAGGCTGCAGCAAAGTCCAGGCTCAGACAAGGTATGGGAACAGGTCTCTGCTGCCCAGCTGAGGCCCTGCTCTGTGCTGGGTGACCACAGCTCCATCAAAAGGCACTCCTCAGGGGGCTGCTCTGCAGTTTCTTCCTTTGCCAGGTGCAGAGGAGCATCCTGGCAAGCTGCTGCAGAGACGGATGAAGCTTTCCCTTGCTGCACTGCCAAGTCAGGGGCCAGGCACAAGACAGAAAGACTTGGGCAAGAAGACTTCTGAGAGGTGAGACCCTGGTGGGAAGGGATGAAAGGGATCCTGCACCCATGGAGGAGAGACATCCCCTCCGAACACTCCAGCTGCAGGGACGCGGCAAGGTCCCTGACACGTGCCGCATGGTTCTTACGTGCTTGTTTCCCCTGTTGTGGGCCCCTCACTGGGGAAGGTGGTGGACGCTGTGTGCACCCCACGTCCCTGTGGTTCCCTTAGGCAAGAGCTGAGGTGCAGTCCTCACCCATCCATCTGAGGGGGCTCAGGAAAGGCTTCCCCCTGCCAGCAGAAATGGCCCCACCTCCCGTGCTGCTTCTGCCAGCCTGGGGAGCTTTGGTACCAGGCGAAGGTGGGAGAGCAAACTGCCCCGTGCTTATGCCGACTGCTCCTGGTGCCTCTTTGCAGTGCGCTCCCCCCGTGTCCAGGCAGCTCCCCCAGGATGAAGGAGGCAGGCAAGGCAGGCAGGCAGGAGCCGGCTTCTCCAGCCAAACCCACCTCTACACTCCCATCTTCAGACGACTGCCAGAAAGCGCTGCAGGTACGTGCCTTGCTGTAGCTGCCGTGCTGCTGGGGACTCGGCAAAAGCCTCTTTGTGCAGAGAGCCAGCCTGAAAGGACCCCTGGACATGTGCTCCTTGTCAGCTGTCTGTCACCTCCTTCAGATGTTCCTTGCCCCATGGGTTGTCACAAAACACTTTCTCCTGGCCCAGGGGCTATGGGAGATGCCCAAGTCCTTTCTCGGCTGTTCACAGTGGAGGGCTTTGGTCACAGCTGTGTTTGCCAGGAGCCTAGAATGACCCCACAGCCCCCAGTCTGTTAGGGGCAAAGCCCTGCCAACCGACCAGCTGAGGCAAGGGGCGGCAACACGGGTCAGACCCGAAGGACACCCGTTCCAGGAGCGGAGACTAATCCTGCTTTCTGCTGCCTTGCCATCTCCTCCAGGAGGTCTGGCAGCTGTCTGCAGAGTGGGAGCAAGTGAGGCCCAAGTGGCAAGAGCAGCTCAAGCAAGGAAAGGCAGAGTGGGCGGCGTGGGGAGCCTGGTCTGCAGGGAAGGACTGACAGCAACCCCAGGTACGGGCAGCGATTGACACTGCTGAGGGCAGCAGCGACCCTCTCCTTCGGGGCACCCAGGGCGGCAGGTCTCCAGAGGTGGGGAGCAGGACAGACATCTGGCTGCAGGGCAGGGGTTTGCCTGCTCATGCACATGAGGGAGAGACTGGCAGCAGGATGCAAGCGGCAAAATCAGCTGTGATGACGGGCATGCAGTGCTGGGTCTCCCAGCTGCCAGGTCCTGCTGCAGGCTCCTTTCAAGAGGTCCTCTGGGAAACAGCACCTGTGGATGCCGTCTGCTTTGCTGAGAGCGTCTGCTCCTTGGCAGGCACTCAGCACTGGAGGCGCTTGGACTCCCCACCCTCCAGCCCAGCCCAGGAGAGAGGTGGTCAAGGAGAGGTGGAGAAAGGCTCCAACCCCTCTCCCAGCAGAGCAGAAGACAGCAGCAACCTCTAGGCCTGGGGGAAACCTGCATGAGAGAGGAAATAGGCATTTCCTCCTCCCCTTAAGCTTTGAGTGTTGTTCTGTAGAAGGAAGAGAGTTGCCTTATTGCCCCAGGATGGGGTAGGGGAGCCCAGAGGCAGCGGTGCCTGAGCCTGGGACAGGGTTCTCCAGCCTGGAGGCCAAAGCTGTTGGTGGGACTCTTCCCTCCAGCCTCCCGCCTGGACTCTGCAGGGGGCAGGGGACCTGTGCTGGGGCAGCAAACACTGCTGTAAAGCCTAAGGATGTCCCCAGGGGCTGCTCCCAGCTCTGTCTGGGAGCTGCTGCTGTCAGATTCATCCACTAGCAAGCAGTTCCTGGTCCAGGAGTGATAACTGCATGGAGGAGAACAAGTCTGGGTGTCTAATACCAAGGTCTCCAATATCAGCTGAGCAGCATTTATTTTAATGGGTTTTTTAACTCCCCAGCAGTTTCCATTGTGCCCCAAAGCCATTTTCTGTCAGAAAAGGTGCAGGCATGTGCATGAGACACAGGTGTTTCTCTGTGTTGTAACTAGGAACAAAGGCAGCTTTTCTTTTCGTTCCAGCTCGAAAGGGAGCACAGACCGTCAGCCCCAGGGAGGCAGCCCTGCTCCCTCGTCCTGGCTGTGGGTGTGAGCCCTTGCACGCTCCACCTCTGGAGGAAAGGCACTGAAGAAGAGCAGCCTGGGAGGGACCTCCCAAAGCCGGCTGGGGAGAGGGCTGGTCACCCCGCGGCCCACGGCGACTGCCGGGAGCAGCTCAGCATGGCCAGTGGCCTCTGAGCACGGGCCTGCAGGCCTTCCCTGCATTGCTGTAGGCAGGCACCGGAGCGTCCCCAGGCCTGGGTGCCCTGTATGGGAGCCATGCCTGGGGACAAGGCCCAGGGCGGTGGCACCCAGAGCTGCTGCACACACACAGGACTGAGCTCTGCAGAGGCTGCTGGCACCAGGGGGATGTGGGAGGTGCGGGCTCGGGCCTGCTGGGGCCTCTGTGAGGGGTAAGCAGGGGCTGCCCCGTGCCAGGCACAGCTGGTTCCAGCCAGTCCCAGCCAGTCCCCGCCAGGCTCCACAGCAACCACAGCCAGGCTTTGTGATGCAGGTGGCGCACCATGCCCAGAGGTCACTGTGATGCGGGTCCCCACGGTGACCCCGCAGGTATTTAAGGAGCCAGAGCCCTGGGTACCTACTCCCAGGAGAGCCACTCCCTCAGGAGGCAGCATCTCCCCTGGGTGACCATGACCGGTCATGGGCAGACGCCGCCAAAGATGCCCACGGATGAGGAGGCAAATGCCCACCCCCAGCCCAACAGCACGCTGCATCACAAGATACTGCAGTCAGGCACAGTGTCCAGGGCATGTGTGACAGGGAGATGGCTTGTACTGTCCGTGTCATCCCGCTGACATCCCCTCCATCCCCTGCCTGTGCTCTTCGTCTCCCCGTGCAAGTGGCCTCCCAGCACAGAGGTGACACACAGCCCTCCTCTGGCTACAAGGACCAAAAGCCTAACCAACCCAACACATGGCACTGCATATTCTACCACTAAATCATGTCCCTAAGTGCCTATGTTTCCCCCAGTACCCAATAACGGATGCTTAGATCTCCTTTTGCCCTTAATGTTTTCAAAGGAGGAGCCAGGGCACTCAGAACTGCAGGAGGACAAGTGGTAAGAGAAGCCTCAAGGTTAAGTCTTTAGGTTAAGTCTTAAGGTTGAGTCTTAGTGTTAAGTCTTATCGAGTTAAGTTTTAAGGTTATGTCTTAAGGATGAGTCTTAGGGTTAAGTCTTAGGGTTAGGCCTTTAAGGTTAAGTCTAAGTTTAAGTCTAAAGGGTTAAGTCATTAGAGTGTGATTCTTAGGGTTACGTCTTATGGTTAAATCTTTAGGTTAAGTCTAAAGGTATAGTCTTCAGAGTTAAGTCTTAGGGTAATGTTTTAGTGTTAAGGCCTAGGGTTAAATCTTAGAGTTAAGACTTTAGACTAAGTTATAAGGTTAAGTCTTAAGGTTGAGTCTTAGGGCTAAGTCTCAGGGTTAAGACTTCAGGTTAAGTCTTTAGGTTAAAGTCTTAAGGTTGAGAATTACGGTTAAGACTTGGGTTAAGTCTTAGAGTTATGTCTTAAGTTTAAGTCTTAAGGTTGAGTCTTAGGGTTAAGTCTTAGAGTTAAGTCTTAAGGTTGAGTCTTAGGGTTAAGACTTTTGGTTAAGTCTTAAGGTTGAGTCTTAGTGTTAAGTCTTAGAGTTAAGTTTTAAGGTTATTTCCAAAGGTTGAGTCATAGGGGTAAGCCTTAGGGTTAAGTCTTAGGGTCAGGTCTTTAGGTTAAGTCTTAAGTCTAAAGGATTAACTCTTTAGAGTATAACTATTAGGGTTAAGTTTTAGGGTCAAGTCTTAGGGTTAAGGCGTAGGGTTAAATCTTAGAGTTAAGTCTTTAGGTTAAGTGGTAAGGTGAAGTCTTTAAGGTTGAGTCTTAGGGTTAAGTCTTAGAGTTAAGTCTTAAAGGTTAAGTCTAAAGGTTCAGTCGTAAGGTTGAGTCTTAGTGTTAAATCTAAGGGTTAAGTCTTGTAGTTAATTCTTAGGATTAAGTTTTAGTTATAAGTCTTAGGGTTAAGTATAAGGGTTAAGTCTTAGGGTTAAGTCTTCAGTTTAACTCTAAAGTGTTAAGTCTTCAGTATTCTTAGGGTTAAGTTTTAATATTGTATCTTAAGGATGAGTCATAGGGTTAAGTCTTAAGGTTAAGTCTAAAGGTATAGTCTTTAGAGTTAAGTCATAGGGATAAGTCTTAGGGTTAAGACCTAGGGTTGAATCTTAGAGTTAAGTCTTTAAGCAAAGTTATAAAGTTAAGTCTTAAGGTTGATTCCTAGGGTTAAGTCTTAGGGATAAGATTTAGGGGTAAGTGTTAGCGTTAAGTCTTTAGATTAAAATCTTAAGGTTGAGAATTACAGTAAAGACTTAGCATTAACTCTTAGAGTTATGTCTTAAGGTTGAGTTTTAGAGTTAAGTCTTAAGGTTAAGTCTTTATGTTGAGTCTTAGGGTTAAGTCTTAAGGGCAGGTCTTTAGGTTAAGTCTTAAGGGTTACGTCTTTAGAGTATAATTATTAGGGTTAAGATTTAGGGTTAAGTTATAAGATTAAATCTTAAGGTTGAGTCTTAGGGTTAAGTCTTAGAGTTAAGTCTTAAGGTTGAGTCTTAGGGTTAGGTCTTAGGGTTAAGTCTTTATGTTAAGTTCTAAAGGTTCAGTGTTAGAGTTAAGCATTAGGGTTAAGTTATAGGGTTAAGTCTTAGGATTAAGGCCTAGGGTTAAATCTTAGAGTTAAGTCTTTAGGCTAAGTTATAAGGTTAAGTCTTAAGGCTGAGCCTTAGGGTTAACTCTCAGGGTTAGGTCTTTAGGATAAGTCTTAAGGTTAAGTCTACAGGGTTAAGTCTTTGGAGTTAAGTCTTAGGGCTAAGTCTAGTTTAAGTTTTAAGGTTAAGTTCTAAAGGTTCAGTGTTAGAGTTAAGCATTAGGGTTAAGTTATAGGGTTTAGTCTTAGGGTTAAGTCTTAAGGTTAAAGTCTTAATTTTTGAGTCTTAGGTTTAAGTCTTAGGGTTAAGTCTTAAGGTTAAGTCTTTAGGTTGAGTCTTAGTATTAAGTGTTAAAGTTTTAAGGTTATGTCTTAATGTTGTGTCTTAGGGCTAAGACTTAGGGTTAGGTCTTTAGGTTAAATATTAAGTTAAAGTGTAAAGGGTTAAGTCTTTAAAGTATAATTATCAGGGTTAAGTCTTACGCTTAAGTCTTAGGGTTAAGTCTCAAAGTTGAGTCTTACAGTTAAGTCTAAAGGTGCAGTCTTAGGGTTAAAGGCCTAGGGTTAAATCTTAGAGTTAAGTATTTAGGCTAAGTATAAGGTAAAGTCTTAAGGCTGAGTCTTAGGGTTAAGTCTTAAGGTTAAGACATAAAGTTGAGTCTTGGGGTTAAGTCTTAGAGTTAAGTCTTAAGGTTAAGTCTTAAGGTTGAGTATTATGGTAAAGTCTTAAGGTTAGGTCTTTAGGTTAAGTCTTAAGGTTAAGTCTACAGGGTTAAGTCTTAGTGTTAAGTCTCAAGGTTAAGTCTTAGGGTTAAGTGTTAAGGTTGAGTCTTAGGGTTATATCTTAGGGTTACGACTTAGGGATAGGTTTTAGGGTTATTTCTTTAGGCTAAGTCATAAGCTTTTAAGTTTGAGTCTTAGGGATAAGTCTTAGGGTTAAGTTTTAGGATTAAGTCTTTAGGTTAAACCTTAAGGTTAAGTCTAAAGGTTCAGTCTTTAGAGATAAGTCTTAGGGTTAAGTCTTAAGTTTAAGTCTTAGAGTTAATTTTTAAGTTTAAGTCTTAAGATTGAATCTTAGAGTTAAGTCTGAAAGTTGAGTATTACGGTTAAGTCTTAGGGTTAAGTCTACAGATTAAGTGTTAAGGTTGGGTCTTAGGGTTAAATATTAGGGTTACGTCTTAGGGATAAGTTTAGGGTTAAGTCTTAAACTTAAGTGTTAAGGTTGAGTCTTAGGGTTAAGTCTTAAAGAGTTAAGTCTCAAGGTTAATTCTTAAGGTTGAGTCTTAGAGTTAACTTTTAAGGTTGTATCTTAATATTGAGTCTTATGATTAAGTCTTTAATGTTAACTCTCAAGGTACAGTCTTTAGAGATAAGTCTTAAGATTAAACCTTTAGGTTAGTTCTTAAGGAGAAGTCTTAGGGTTAGTTCTTTAGGTTAAGTCTAAAGGTTAGAGTCTTAAGGTTAAGTGTCTAAGGTTGAGTCTTATGATAAAGTCTTTGGGTTAAGTCTGAGGACTTAACCTTAACACTTAACCCTAAGGACTTAACCCTAAGACTGAACACTAAGACTCAACCTTAATACTTAACACTAAGACTTGACTCTCAGACTCAAGCTTAAGTCTTAACCATAAGACTTAACACTAAGACCCTATAGATTTAAACCTACAACATATCCCTAAGTCTTAACACTACGACTTAAAACTAAGTCTTAACCATAAGGCTTAACCCTAAGAAATAACACTAATACTTAACCCTAAGAATTAAGCCTAAGTCTTAACTTTAAGATGTAAGCCTAAGACTTAATGCTAAGACCTAACCCTAAGACTCAACCTTGAGACTTAACCCTAAAACTTAACCCTAAGACCTAAATCTAAGACTTAAAGCTGGCTTAACACTAAGACCAAACCCTAAGAAATTACCCTAAGAATTAAGCCTAATACTTAACCCTAGAACGTAATTCTAAGACTTATCCTTCAGAACTAACCCTAAGACTTAACCTAAAGACTTAACCCTAAGACTTAACCATAAAACATAACCCTAAGATTTAACCCTAAAGACTTGACTTAACCCTAAGACTTATCCCTAAGACTTAACCATAACAGTTAACCCTAAGACTCAAATTAAAACTTAACCCAATAACCCTAAGACTTAACCCTCAGACTTAACAATGACTTAACTCTAAGACTGAACCATAAGACTCAACCTTAAGAATTAACCTTAAGATTTAACTATAGGACTTAACCCTAAGACATAACCCTAAGACTCAACCTTAAGACTTAACCCTAAGTCTTAACCTAAAGACCTATACCTAAGACTTATCTGCAAAACTCAACCTTAAGACTTAACCCTAAGACTAAACCTTGATACTTAACCCTAAGTCTTAACCTAAAGACCTATCCCTAAGACTTAACTGTAAGACTCAACCTTAAGACTTAACCTTAAGACTTAATCCTAAGACTTAAACTAAGACTTATCCCTACGACTTAATTCTAAAGACTCAACCTTAAAACTTAACCTTAGGGCTTAACCTAAAGACTTAACCCTAAGACTCAACATTACGACATAACCCTAAGACTTAAGCCTAAGCCTCAACCTTAACACTTAAACTTAAGAATTAAGCTAAGGACTTTAACAATAAGACTTAAATATAATGCTTAACTCTAACACTTAAGCTTAAGACTTAACTCTAAGACTCAACCTTCAGACTTAACCTTGAGATTTACCTAAAGACTTAACCCTAAAAATTAACCCTAAGGACTTAACCATAACACTCAACCTTCAGTCTTAACCGTAAGACTTAACCTTAAGACTCAACCTTAAACTTAACCATAGCACTCAACCTTAAACCTTAACCTTAAGACTTAACTCTAAGGCTTAAAACTTAGAGTCAACCTTAAGTCTTAACCTTAAGATTTGACCTTAAGACTTAACCCTAAGGCTCAAGCTTAAGACTTAACATTAAGACTCAACCTTAAGATTTAACCCTAAGACTTAACTCTAAGACTGAAGCTTAAGACTTAATCCTAAGACACAACCTTAAGAATTAACTTTAAGACTTAACTCTAAAACTTAACCCTAAGAATTAACCTTAAGACTCAACCTTAGGACAACCTTAAGACTTAACCCTAAGATTTAACCTTAAGACTTAACCCTAAGTCATAACCCAAATACTTAACCCTAAAGACTCAACTCTAAGATTGAACATTGAGACTTAACCTAAAGACTTAATTGTAGAGTCTTAACCCTAAGACTTATCCCTAAGGCTTAACCCTAAGACTTAACTCTAAGGCTCATCCTTATTCTTAACCCGAAGACTCAACCTTATGACTTGACCTTAAGACTGAACCTAAAGACTTGATCCTAAGACTTAACCCTAAGACATAACATCTAGACATAACCATTAGTCTTAATCTAAAGACCTAACCCTAAGACTTGACCCTAGGACTTAAAACCCTAAGGCTCAACCTTAATCCTTAACCTATAAGAATTAACTATATGATTTAACACAAAGACTTAACTCTAAGACTGAACCTTAAACCTAACCTTAATACCTAGCTCTAAGACTTAACCATAAGACTTATTCCTAAAACTCTAAGCCTAACACTCAACATTTGGACTTAACCTAAAGACCTAACCTTGAGACTTAACCCTAAAACTTAACCTAAGACTTAATCCAAAAACTTAACAGTAATACATAACCTGAAGACTTAACCCTAAGACATAACCATAAGTCTTAAGACTGAACCTTAAAACTTAACCTTAGGACTTAACCTAAAGTCTTAACCCTAAGACTTAACCCTAAGACTCAACCTTAAGACTTAACCTTAAGACTTTACCTAAAGACTTAACCCTAATACTTTACTGTAAGACCTATCTCTATAGATTTAACCCAAAGCCTTAACTCTAAGACTCAAACTTGAGACTTAGCCCATAGACTGAACCTTAAGACTTAACCTAAAGACTTGACCCTAAGACATAACCCTAAGACTTAACATCTAGACTTAACCATTATTTTAAGGTAAGGTCCTAACCCTAAGACTTAACCCAAAGTTTAACCACAAGACTTAACCTTAAGACTTAACCTTAAGACTTACTCTAATTCTTAAACCATACACTTAACCTTAAGGCTTAACCCAAAGTTTAACCACAAGACTTAACCTTAAGACTTAACCTTAAGACTTACTCTAATTCTTAAACCATACACTTAACCTTAAGGCTTAACGCTAAGACTTAACACTGAGACTTAAGCCTAAGATTCAACTTCAAGACTTATCCCTAAGACTTAACCCTAAGGCTCAAGCTTAAGACTTAACCCTAAGACTCAACCTGAAAAATTAACCTTAAAACTTAACTCTAAGACTTAATCCTAAGGCTAAAACTTTTAACCTAACCTTAATACTTACCCTAAAACTTAATCCTAGGACTTTAACCCTGAGACTGAACGATAAGACTTAACTGTAAGACAAAACATGGAGGCTTAACCCTTTCTTAACCTTAAGACTTAACCCTAACACTCAACTTTAACCCTTAACCCTAAGATTTATCTCTAAGTCTTAACCCTAAGACTCAACTTTAAGACTTAACCTTAAGACTCAACATTTAGACTTAACCTTAAGACTTAAATGCAAAACTTAACCATAAGAATTAACCCTGATACTTAACCTTAAGAATTAACCCTAAAACTTAACATTAAGGCTTTAAGCAAAGTCTTAAACTAAAGGCCTAACCCTAGCGACGTAACCCTAAGACTCAACCTCATTACTTAACCTTAAATCTTATCTCTAAGATTTAATGCTGACTTAAATATAAGACTTAACCTGAAGACTTTAAGACTTAACCCTATGACTTATCCCAAAGTTTTAACCCTAAGACTCAACCTTTAGACTTAACCTTAAGACTGAACCTAAAGACTTAACCCTAAGACTTATCCCTAAGACTTCACAGTAAGACTCAAACTTAAGACTTAACCTTTAGACTTAACTTGAAGATTTAACCTTAAGTCATAACCTTAAGACTTACACCTAAGACTTAACGCTAAGACTTAACCCTAAGGCTTAACTCTGACAGTTAGACTCAACCGTAAGACTTAACCCTAAAACATAATCCTAAGACTTAACTCTAAGACTTAACCCTAAGTCTTACCCCTAAGACTTAACCCAGACATTTAACACTATAGAATCAACCCTAAGACTTAACCCTAAGACTTAACTCTATAGACTGAACTTTAAGTCTTACCCCTAGGACTCAACCTTAAGAATTAACCTTAACCCTAAGACTTAAAACTAATTCTAACCCTAAGACTCAACCTTAAAAGACTCAACCTTAAGACTTAACCCTAAGACTCAACCTTATGAATTAACCTCTAGACTTAACTCTAAGTCTTAATCTAAAGACCTATCCCTAAGACTTAACTGTAAGACTCCACCTTAAGACATAACCCTAAGACTTAATGCTAAGACTCCACCATAAGAGTTAACCTTAAGATTTAACCTAAAGACTTAATGCTAAAACTTAACCCTAGGATTTAACCTTAAAGATTTGACCCTAAGACTTAAACCTAAGACTTAACATTGAGACATAACCATTAGCCTTAACCTACAGACATAACTGTAAGACTTAACTCTAAGACTGAACCTTAAAACTTAACATTAGGACTTAACCTAAAGACTTAACCCTAATATTTAACCTTAAGTCTTAACTCTAAGACTTAACATTAAGACTTAACCCTAAAACATAACACTAAGACTTAACTCTAAGACTTAACCTGAAGACTCAACCTTTAGACTTAACCTGAAGACTCAACCTTTTAGACTTAACTTTAATACTTAACCTAAAGACCTAACCCTACGACTTAACCTTAAGAATTTACTCTAAGACTCAACCCTAAGACTTATCCCAAAGACTTAACCATAAGACTCAACTTTAGACTCAACCTTAAGACTGAACCTAAGGACTTAACCCTAAAACTTACACCTAAGACTTAAACCTGACAGTTAACCCTAAGACTGAACCTTAATTCTTAACCCTAAGACTCAACCTTAAGACTTAACCTTAACACTTTACCCTAAGACTTAATCTTGATACTTAAACCTAAGTCTTAACCCAAATACTTAACCCTAAGACTCGACCCTAAGGGTTATCATTGAGACTTAACCTAAAGACTTACCCCTAGTTATTTAACCCTAAGACTTATCCCTGATCCTTAACACTAAGACTTAACTCTAAGGCTCAGCCTTAAGGCTTAATCCTAAGGCTCAGCCTTAAGACTTAAACTAAGGACTTAACCCTAAAGACTCAACTCTAAGATTTAACATTGAGACTTAATCTAAAGACTTAATTGTAGAGACTTAACGCTAAGACTTATCCCTAAGGCTTAACCCTAAGACTTTAAGGCTCATCCTTAAGACTTAACCCTAAGACTCAACCTTATGACTTGACCTTAAGACTTAACCTAAAGACTTGACCCTAAGACTTAACATTTAGACGTAACCTTTAGTCTTAACCTAAAGACCTAACCCTAAGAATTGACCCTAGGACTTAACCTTAAAGCTCAACCTTAAGCCTTAACCTATAAGAATTAACTATAAGACTTAACCCAAAGACTTAACTCTAAGACTGAACCTTAAACCTAACCTTAATACTTAGCTCTAAGACTTAACCATAAGACTTATTCCTAAAACTCTTAAGTGACGTACGGAATTAGACTCTATAACTCGAAAGTTATAAAGTAGGTATGTTTATTGTGTGCAGATGCACGGGGGATCGCTCCACCACAAGCGTGCATGCCCGAAGTGATGAACCATCTCACAATAAAACAAATGAATATTCAATTAACACCTATACATATTCGTTACCTAAACCCACCTACTCTTGCTTCGTATGTTAATTAGCTTATCAGTCCTTTGCAGGCAATGTGGTGGTCTTGCAGGTTTGTAGGTGATTCATGTCCTTGTGAACATCTGATCTTCTCCAGCAAGAAGACTTAGCACTCCCTCCCTCTAGATAACATTGGAATGTCTCTCATCCTTTTCTCATCCTTTTTATAAATAGCCCCTTTGTTAGAGGAAGAAGGGCAGGCGTCTCCTCAAAGCTGTGTGGCTATGTGACCGGACACCACACCCATGACCAGTCACCATACCCACATTCCTTGAGCAGACATATACAGTCACAATCAATGTCCATTGTCCCTCTTTCACCCTATTTCTCCATATCAAGACCAAATAGAAATTACTTGAACTATGCATGAACACTTTAGTGAAAGTAAAGACCACTGTGCTTTTAAATGGGGACGAAGCTCATAAGACCCAGTGAGGATTAAGTGTGACTAAAGGTCATCGTAAACGGTTTTTCCAGGTGTATAAATTATTTTCCTGTTGCAAAGAGCTGTGCTACCTTTGTGGGTTTGCCCCCCAGCTCCCATCCCCGCAGACACGCGTAACTGGTCCCTCAGCCGTGCGGGTGCTCGATCTGTTGCACAGCAGGCGATGGGATCCAGCCATTTGACGGCAGAATCAGGTCCCAAAGAGATGGTCGCTGCCAGCCCTGGCTGGCCTCGGTGCTCGGAGGGGCTGCGCGATGTCCCGGTGTGACAGCGGCCGTTACCGGGGCTCGCCCCCCCGTCTGGGTGCGAGGGGGGTGGCAGCGCGGTGGGTGGTGGTCCTGCCAGGGTGGGAGATGCGGCTCCAGGTGCTTTGCCCGCCGGCCCAGACGGTGCTTTCGCTTCTCGTTACGCGTTTGGGGGAGGCAGGAGGGTCGCTGTTACCGTCAGCGAGCCCGTGCTGCCGCCGCTGGCCGGCATCAGGGCTGTGTGGCATCCCGGGGTGGCGGGGAGCAGAGCAATGCGCCTCGTCTTTGCAGGGTGCTGAGCTGCCCTTCCCCGGGGGCCAGGGCTCGCTGCCGCTTGCACCTGCACAGGATTTGGTCCCGCAGCCTCAGTGTGAGGGCTGGATTTTCGCGAAATGAGGAGGAACTGCTGGCAACTTCTGTACTAACGGTCGGCTTGATTTCTTGCTGTGCTTTTCTTAAATTTTTAATAGCCAGGTGGAGTACAAATTGTAAAGGAAACTTCATACAGAGAGTTTTAAAGTTTGAAGAGAGATTATTCACCCTCTAGCTGTCGTGAGGTTTCACCTCTCCTTCCTGGCAGGACTGATCTTCCAGTTAGAAGTGAAACAAGGTCAAACGGTTTAAAAAAAAGGTTTCTTTCTGTCAGGCTGAATCTAAATCAATCAAATTCCGGGGCACCAAAGTGTGTTGTGTAACAAATGTGAGTGCAAAGGTAAGCAAGTAGCTACAGGCAGCAGAAGAGCATGTGCGAGAGAAGTTGTGGGACTTCTAAGTTCTAATACCTTGCTCTTTGCGCTGTTCTTCTGCAGATTTGCCTGGATTTTAAGTATGGACAGAAGAGGGAGAGAATGAACATATGCATTTGATTTGCTTAATAGAAAATACCTTGGCAGAAACACATGCTTGTGCTGTGTATTCTGTTGGAGTATGGCTTTTTAAAATACTCATGTTCTGTCTAATGAAAAGCTGATAGTATCTCCCATTCACCTAAGAATATGTTCAAACATAGCTTGAGATATGCTGCTAACCATGTTAAGAAAAATGTATAGCTTAATATCAAACTAGCTAAAGTGCAGTCACTGGGGGATGTCTTGGTGCTTGTAAACTTTAAATTAAAGAGCGCTACGAGGCTGGATTACCTGATAACCAGTACAATTGGAACAGCAGTATAAACCCTCTTTTTTGAAGGAAGACTGTAGGTCATTTTGAACAGTGTGGAATCATAGAATCATTTAGGTTGGAAAAGTCCTTTAAGATCATTGAGTCCAACCATTAACCTAACACTGCCAAGTCCATCACTAAACTGTGTCCCTGATCACCACATCTACACATCTTTGAAATGCCTCCAGGGATGGCGAGGCCACCCTGAAACTTCCCTGGGCAGCTGGTTCCAGTCCTTGACAACCCTTTTGGTGAAGAATTTTTTCCTAATGTCCAATCTAAACCTCCCCTGGGGCAACCTGGGGCCATTTCCTCTTGTCCTATCCCTTGTATCCTTGTTGGATCTGATAGAAATGATCCCCAAATGGCAGTGTGTTGATATGGAGAAATAGTGTGAAATGGGGACAATGGACATCGATTGTGATTGTATATGTCTGCTCAGGAATGTGTGTATGGTGACTAGTCATGGGTGCGGTGTCTGGTCACATAGGCACACAGCTCTGAGGAGACAACTACAGTTTTGAGGAGACGCCTGCCCTTCTTCCTCTAACAAAGGGGAGACGGGGAGACGCCTGCCCTTCTTCCTCTAACAAAGGGGCTATTTAAAAGAGAATGAGAGAAGATGAGAGACATTCAAATGCTATCTAGAGGGAGGGAGTGCTAAGTCTCCTTGCTGGAGAAGATTGGATGGTCACAAGGACACGAATCACCTTTCCTTGCTGAAGAAGATCAGATGGTCACAAGAACATGAATCACCTACAAGACCTGCAAGACCACCACATTCCAGGAAACGGACTGATAAGCTAATTAACATACGAAGCGGGGTTTAGGTAACAAATATGTATAGGCGCTAATTGAATATTCATTTGTTTCATTGTATAAATGTGGGATGGTTCGTCACTTCGGGCATGCACGCTTGTGGAGGAGCGATCCCCCGTGCATCTGCGCGCAATAAACATACCTACTTTATAACTTTCGAGTTATAGAGTCTAATTCCGCACGTCAGTTTTGGCGAGCCAGGCAGGAGGATTTCTGCTCGGCTGAGGGACCAGCTGCGGAGCGGACGCTCCTAGGCGCGCCCCGGGAGATTTCCTCGGAGGAGCCTCCTCTTCTCAGCTGTTCACCCGGGAGCAGAAGAGAACCCCTGGATCCGCGGATAAAACGGTATGTTTAGTAACGGGGCGGCTGGTGAGACGCACGGAGACGTCCGGCGCGCAGCGTAGTCCCCAGGAGGAAAGGTACCTTGGGAGGGGGTTTGCTGACCAAAGGGTGGCCGCTAGCGATCTTGAGGGCAGATCGAGCAAACCCGAGGTTACTGCCATTCCTAAAAGCCCGGAGGCCTCGTGACGGAAAGCGGGGGGCGGGACGGAATAAGGCGGAATCTCACAGGAACAAGAGGGACCTCTTAGCAAAAGTAAAAGGGAAACTTTTGCGTAGGAAAAAAGGGGGAAGCTAAAAACTTCCATTGGGTTGTCTTAAGAATTGGGGAATTCCTAGAATATAACAACTGAAATAGCGCTCTGTGTCTTGTTTGTTCTATGTGTTGTCTTGTTACATGTTCAAAACTTGGAGTTATGAAATGTATGTTGAAAAATAATAATATTCTGGTAATTCGTGGCAAATAGCGGAAAACTTAACACTCTGCTTAAGACCAGGAAAAATGTGGTTTTTTGTTTGTTGTTTGTTTTTTGGCAATTGTTCATTGAAATGCATACTTTGTGAACTGTCAGTGTTCCTAAAAGTTGTACATAAGTGCACGGTACCGTATAGCATACTGCTTGTGTGACTGAGGGCTGCCCGGAGAGTGTGAATGGTGTGATTGAGATGCGCATTTTGATTTTCCGTGTATGGCTTAATTATTTTGACTGAGTGTGAGTGCAAGAGTGCTTGAGACACGCGTTTGAGTGCAATACGAGTAAGGAGCTCTATCCGCGTTTCCGACCTTGGGTGGCTAAGGCGGCCGGAGAAAAACAAAGTAATTAAAATTGTAAAATGGGAAATGGAAGGAGTAAGCCCTGTGAAAAATCGCCCTTGGGTTGTATATTAAAACATTGGAGTGATATCGTAGAACATGGTGGTACCGAAAACAGAAGGAAATTGATTAAATATTGTAATCAGTGGTGGCTTTTGTATAAATTGGAGTGATGCGAAATGGCCTCAGGAGGGAGGAACGTTAGATTATAACACTCTCCTGCAATTAATGTTGTTTCTGAGGAGAGAGGGAAAATGGGACGAAGTATCGTATACAGACATGTTCTTCGTCCTCCAGGACAAATCCGAGTGGCAAAAGGACTGTGGATCCTATGGTACTAACACTAGAAAGAGTGCGGGATTAACATCACCTGATCTTTGATTATGGCTCTAGAAAAGGATAGAGAAAAAAAAAAAAAAAAAAAACAACAACTGAGACCTAAACTAGAAAGATGTTCTTGTTGAAATTTTTGTGTTTAAAAGCTCAGGTTGCGGTTCCTTCTGTGGAGCAACCAGAATGAAACACGTTGTAAGATAAAAATTTGTACTAATGTATGTAAAACCTGAGGGGGGTGGGGGGGGGTGGAGAATCAAAGACCTTGTGAAAGTGTTAAAGTATTGGGGTGAGTTTGTACAAACCCCCGTACCCCCTCGAAGGTGCGACTGAGTCATGCTGGATGCACGGCAGGGTGTTTGCTATTTGCCTGCGAAGGCTGATATGTAATAACACAGACTTAAAGCAACAAGTAGCAGATTTGCATTCAGGGTAAGAAAGAGTTAAAGCAGAAATGCTGCTGCAGAGGCAGGCCTGTGTAACCTGCAGAGCAGGAACAGCATCTCCTGCCCCGAATCCTCCTCATGGTGGGGAGGAGGGGATTGCTGTTGCTGACAATTGAGCAGAAGGACCTGACAATGTCACCCCAATTGCTGCAGCATTTGCAGTACAACAGGACCCCTAACTGCCCTTTAGGGCAGGGAATGGGTATGAGGTGGAATTTTAGTGAATACGAAACCAACTTATTTGTTGAACTTCAGTAAAAAAATAATTTTTTGTTACAGTTGTGGGAGCTGCTGGCCACCAGGAAAACATCCTGAAACCTTTAAAGTACAAACTAAGAAAACAAACAAGAATGCCAAATTCCCCAAAGGCCCTTCTTGGTAGGGACTTATTAGAACAATTGGAGGCAACAATCAAATTTAAAAAAGGGGAAGTTACTCTGGAGGTAAATGATCACCAATACATACAGGTTATGAGCCTATCTTTGGCCAGTACTCCTATAAAAAGGGAAATTGATACCAGAATTATTGATCAGGTATATCCCGGAGTATGGGCAATTGACATGCCGGGACGTGCCAAGAATGCATCACCTGTTATAGTAAAATTAAAGGAAGGACAGGGTGCGATAAGAATTAAACAATACCCACTGAAAAGGGAAGATAGGGAAGGAATTCGTCCAAATATAGAGCGATTCATAGAATTAAAACTACTAAAAGAATGTGAGTCAGAATTTAACACACCTATCCTCCCAGTTAAAAAACCTGATGGGTCTTATAGGATAGTTCAAGATTTAAGGGCCATTAACAAAATAACAGAGGATCTGTATCCTGTAGTAGCTAACCCCTATACCTTACTAACCACCCTGATACCTGACCTAGCTTGGTTCACAGTTTTAGACTTAAAAGATGCCTTCTTTTGCCTCCCTCTCCATGAAGCCAGCCAAAGAATTTTTGCTTTTGAATGGGAAAATCCCAGAAGCAGTCGAAAGACCCAGCTCACATGGACGGTGTTGCCACAGGGGTTTAAAATAGCCCCACAATTTTTGGAAACCAATTAGCAAAGGATTTGGAGTTATGGGAACCACCGTCAGGAGAAGGGAAAGTGTTACAATATGTAGACGATCTTCTTATTGCAACCAGAACCGAAGAATCTTGTATTATTTGGACTGTGAGCCTGCTGAACTTTCTGGGACTACAAGGATATCGGGTTTCTAAGAAGAAGGCACAGGTGGTGTTACAACAAGTCACATACCTAGGGTACGAGATCAGTGCCGGACAACGTGTCCTAGGGAAGGCCCGAAAAGAAGCCATATGCCAAGCCCCCCGACCACGAACTGTAAAGGAACTGCAGACATTTCTGGGAATGACAGGATGGTGCAGGCTTTGGATATGTAATTATGGCTTGCTTGTTAAACCATTATATTCCCTGATAGCAGCTAATCAGAAGGATCTTCAGTGGGATGCTGAATCAGACAGAGCTTTCCATGAACTGAAGAAAGCCTTGATGTCGGCACCAGCACTAGGACTTCCTGATGTGAGTAAGCCATTTTTCCTATTTTCCCATGAGAAACAGGGAATGGCATTAGGAATACTGGCACAAGATTTGGGACCATACAGACGGGCAGTGGCATACTTCTCTAAACAGCTGGATGCCACTGCAAAAGGGTGGCCTGGTTGCCTGAGAGCAGTAGCAGCTGTCATCCTAAACATCCAGGAGGCCCGGAAGTTTACCTTGGGCCAGAAAATGACTGTCTTAGTATCCCACACAGTGTCTGCAGTCCTTGAAACAAAAGGGGGGCATTGGCTCTCCCCACAGAGATTCCTAAAATACCAGGCCATAATGGTGGAACAAGATGATGTTGAGATCGTGACTACAAACATCGTCAATCCGGCCTCGTTTCTTAATGGGAATGTTGGCGAATCAGTCGATCATGACTGTCTAGAAACAATCGAAGCCACTTATTCTAGTAGGACAGATCTCAAGGATGTTCCTATTAATGGAGCTGAACATTGGTTCACAGATGGGAGCAGCTATATGCTGAATGGAAAGCGACATTCCGGATATGCTGTTACAACCTCTGAAGAAGTGATAGAATCGGGACCGCTACCAGCTGACACTTCGGCACAGAAGGCTGAAATCATAACCCTTACTCGAGCTCTGGAGAGAGCTCAGGGAAAACCTATAAATATTTGGACTGATTCTAAATATGCCTTTGGAGTGGTACATGCTCATGGAGCAATATGGAAAGAAAGGGGACTGTTAAACTCCCAAGGAAAAATCATCAAACATGCAGAAGAAATTTTGAAACTCCTAAATGTGGTCCAGCTTCCTGAAAGGGTGGCAATTATGCACATCAAGGCACACCAGAAAGTGAGCACAGAATTAGAAAGAGGAAATGAACTGGCGGACAGGGAAGCAAAACAGGCAGCCAGAAAAGCAATCAAGGTAGAGGGTGCGCTAATACCCGATGGACAAATATCTCTAGAAGGTAAACCAGACTATACTAAAGAAGATCGCAAACTGATTTCTGACCTAGAGGGATCATATAATGAGGAAGGGTGGGCTGTAATCTCACATGGGAGAATAGTGATTCCTTCCTACATGGTATGGTCAGTAGTTCGGGAAGAACATAGAAAAAGGCACTGGGGGGCAGAAGCTCTATATAAGGATCTCACTAAAAACATAATAGCACGAAATTTGTATACTACTATTAGACAAGTAACCCAACAATGTGATCTTTGTCTCCAGACTAATCCTAAGATTACCAAGGGGCCAAAGTTGGGAAAATTGGGAAAGGAAATGTTCCAGGGCAACATTGGCAGATTGATTTCTCAGAACTTCCTAAAAAAGGGGGGTATCGATATTTATTGGTACTAACAGATACCTTTTCAGGTTGGCCAGAAGCCTTCCCGTGCAGAACTGCTAAAGCCCGGGAAGTGACCAAAATACTGCTCCAAGAGATAATACCTAGGTTTGGAGTCCCAGCGGTAATGTCCTCGGATAGAGGACCACATTTTGTGTCCAGAATAGTACAACAGATCAGCCACCATCTAGGAATAGATTGGCAATTACATACCCCATACCGACCACAATCGAGTGGCCAGGTGGAAAAGATGAATCATCTAATCAAACAACAGATTGTCAAGCTAGGCCAAGAAACAAATCTAACTTGGCCCCAGTCTTTGCCATTAGCTCTTACACGAATTCGAACTAGACCAAGAGCAAAAGAGGGGCTTAGCCCATTTGAAATTTTGTATGGACGACCCTATGGGGTACAAAAGGGGACGTCTTCACAGATTGGTGAAGAAACAATGACTTCCTATATGGTGGCACTAAACAAACAATTAATAAGAATTGAGAAGCATGTGATGGGAACACGCAGTAGGGGTCTGGATGGACCTGTTCACGATATACGACCAGGGGACTATGTATACGTTAAGTGTTTTGCAGATAAAACCCTGGAACCACAGTGGACCGGACCTTTTCAAGTCCTACTCACCACCTACACCGCAATCAAGGTTGAGGGACAGAATTCTTGGATTCACCATACCCGGATCAAGAAAGCCCCTGCAACTTCCTGGAAAGTAACCCCAGATAAAAAAGAACTGAAACTTAAATTTACTCGGACAAATGGGAACAATGTGGGTGACAAGTAAGTGAACCTGAGCGGTTGTGGATCCACCATATGGGAAGGGCACCACAACAAACAATATAGAACAAAAGAGTCTGGGACTGAGCCAGTGGCCAGTCTTGCCCAATTTGTTATCAGTAAGCCCCAACTCAAACAAAGATATTTTTGATCAAAACAGATTTTATATGTATATGTGAGGAACGTTTAGATTCTTAAAATGATCAATAGTGGGTTTAAACCATTTGTGGTTTTTTTTGTACCCTCTCTCTTGCCTACAACCAAGAGCCTGATAACTGGCCTTGGAATCATGCCCAGAAAAAACACACTGGAATAATGGGAAAGGTGGACTCAAAGACGAAACTAGCTATGGTGTTTTTTTCTGAAAATAAGGTGTACCAAAGGAATCAATGGGATCGGGAGGATGTACACAAAGTCGACCGATTATGGGGAAAATTAGGAGATAGGATAAAAGTAGGGTGCCAAACATATAATGAAAAGGATGACACCAAGATTTCAGGAGACACCCTGATTAATGTCAGAAAGGTAGATAAGGAATTTACCCTTCTAAATACAACCATGTGCTTTAATTCACGGGAATGCTGGCACAATTTTACCTTAACCGAGCCCATCTTTATAATATGCCTAGGAAAATATCCTTTTGAACATAGAACATGGGCCAGAAAGATAGGCGACAAGTGGCAAACCAGTAGATTTAGAATCTTGTATTATGCGAGAACAGCAGGGCTTCCTCTGTGAAAGCAATACTATAATGGCTCAGGATACTTGTTTAGATACAGATCAGAAAATATGCCATTTCGAGGCCCGACCAAATGCAAACTTGAAAACAGTAATTATATATGCAGGGAAGGGATGTGCGTGTTTGAGAACTAAGTGTAACACAATAACCATAGATGGGGAGGTAAAGGAGACTGCACAATATTCAAATTATTGTATTTGTAATTTCACTACTATAACAGGATGCGATTTTAGTTACTCAGCCCCAGTAGTGTCTCATCAATTCTTAAAATCTAACTTTACCCTATCACAGATGATAATTCCTACCCCCATAGGACTAAATATAAGCAGTATAAAAGAACTATTAAAACATGTAGATTTTACAACGTATACTGGAAGAAACCAAAGAAAAGGGACATGAAACTCTTCTTATGATCCATGATGTAAAAAAAAAAAAAAAAAGGTAGAACAGGATGGAAACCATAATTGGTGGGATACTCTCTTTGGCTGGTCACCTTCTGCAACAGGAATTCTTAACACTATGGTACACCCCATTGTGATCTTATTGATCAGTTTAGGAATTTCCTTAATACTAATCATTATGTTCTATTTGTGGGTTTGGAGAATGTTTAAAAGGGTAACACTTATGTATGATGCTTTATATCATTCGGGAAGACTGCTTAAGTAAAAGAATTTACTTAGTTTGATAGAAAAGGGGGGATTGATATGGAGAAATAGTGTGAAATGGGGACAATGGACATCGATTGTGATTGTATATGTCTGCTCAGGAATGTGTGTATGGTGACTAGTCATGGGTGCGGTGTCTGGTCACATAGGCACACAGCTCTGAGGAGACAACTACAGTTTTGAGGAGACGCCTGCCCTTCTTCCTCTAACAAAGGGGAGACGGGGAGATGCCTGCCCTTCTTCCTCTAACAAAGGGGCTATTTAAAAGAGAATGAGAGAAGATGAGAGACATTCAAATGCTATCTAGAGGGAGGGAGTGCTAAGTCTCCTTGCTGGAGAAGATTGGATGGTCACAAGGACACGAATCACCTTTCCTTGCTGAAGAAGATCAGATGGTCACAAGAACATGAATCGCCTACAAGACCTGCAAGACCACCACATTCCAGGAAACGGACTGATAAGCTAATTAACATACGAAGCGGGGTTTAGGTAACAAATATGTATAGGCGCTAATTGAATATTCATTTGTTTCATTGTATAAATGTGGGATGGTTCGTCACTTCGGGCATGCACGCTTGTGGAGGAGCGATCCCCCGTGCATCTGCGCGCAATAAACATACCTACTTTATAACTTTCGAGTTATAGAGTCTAATTCCGCACGTCAGTGTAAAGGATTAATTTAAATTCCAGATTCCAGTTGCCTGGCATTAGCAAAAATAAAGCTTTTGTGTTATTTCTCTTAACAGTTAAAAATTAGATACAGGAAAAATAAAGAGAAACACGTAAGTTCGGAATTTTTTTTCCCCCCTCCATTTACATTTTGGTAAGACAGAACTAATTTGCTCTCCTGTCTGCTGTGCATCCTGCTGCTGAACTAATCTTTTCTATGCCCTAGACTATGATTAGCTTTGTTTGTTTATTCCTGAAAGATTTACTTTCTAGGACTCCTTTTAATTCCATTTGCTACTACATTGCCTTTTGTCTTAAATGTTATTTTTCTGTAGTGTCCTTTAAAAGATTCTTGGCCTTTTCTAACCTGGGACAAATTTATAGTAGCCTGGTCGAGTTTTCCTAATCATTAATGATCTTCCCAGCAGGATATGTTCTTTGTCTTCTTCCTAACATGATTCAGGACACATTCTGTTTTAAAGTGCCCTTACCCTTGAACCATTGTGCTGGGATTTAGTGTATTAACCCAAACTCTAGTAGATTTTTCTTAAGGCTTTTCTCGGTCACTTTGCACAGCACTCCTAAGATACCTGCTGTCAAAGTGCTTGCATTTTAGTAATAACACCTTGGCACTGTTAAAGTAAGTATGTTTAAATTTTCCTTTGGCCGACTTACCTGTTTTAATTCCTTAAATATTCAGATCTCTTCTGAGACAGGTCGAGGAAAGGAGCACTTGTTCTTTGTGGCAAATTAAGAGACGGGACGCAGCTTGATGCAAGCAAATGTCAATTTATTGTACAGAAGCACGAGGTTTTATACACTTTCAGAAGCTGCGCGTTTTAAACTAATTGGTTCTTGAAGCTAAGCCTTGCATACTAGGCAATCCCTGATTGGTGGTTAACTACCATCAATTAACAACAAGGTGTTATCTTTCCTTGGCGCCATCCTTGGCACCATCCGTCTCCCACTCCCCTGTGCTCTGCAAACATGCCTCATCATGTTAATTGTTGTCTAGACAAGCTCGAACAAATTCCCCTCAGCTAACTGATTGCCATGCATGGTCCTAGTTTGCAGACCACTCCTGCATCTCCCCCTTCCTGTTGCACAAAAAGAACCTTTGAAACCGAACAAGTAAAAACAATGTATAAGTAATAGAACAAATAAAAAACTGAGACATATTATCAGTGTCAAAATAACCCACTGTCTCTGTTCCGTACAATTTTACAATTTCCCCTTTTTTGTTTTTGAACAGCTAGTACCAGGTTTTTCATGTTCTGCAGGGCCCTTGCAAACATGACAGCAACCAAGGTAATAGCAAACAAAAATACTGCCAATTGATTGAATGAATGCCAAAAAGGCTGAAATTTTCTCAGATTTTGACAACATGTTGCTGCAATGGGGCGCCTAAAATCCACGCAGCACATATACCATCAAAATCCTCACAGTCATGTGTCCTTGAACCAACAACAAAAAGCAGTAGCAATTTTGACTCACATTCTCAACTGCCTACCAAACAAGGTGATTTAACTCTTTAATGCTTTCCCTGCTGTTACTCCGGATAAGAGAAGAACTGCTGCAATACATTCCCATCATAGCCTCCTACTACATTAGCATCTACAGAAAGACAATTATCGACATTCAAAGTGTAAACAATATCATCTTTTGGATTAACATTATACATAGGTGGAAGGGCACACCAAACAAGAACTGGTTCAGTCAAAAAGTTCAAAACATAGCATGCCTTCTCTGAACACACCTCTGGGGTCATTCCCTTCATTCCCTCTCTTTTTTATGCAAAGAGAAACACTTTACCATAACAGAGAAGCCCCTATTTACATCTCTGAGCCCGGACACAAACCGCAGCTGTATGCTCCACCAGGCTCAGGGCAGAAATCATTCATGTAGTTACATAGCTGTATATCTCTACAACTGTGCAGACACCTATTAAACACTAGATAACCATGTTTATCTTTCCTATTCTCCTTCACAATACCTGGTTGTTCTCTCATTATGAATCCTCCCTTCCCCCACTGCTTTGCTTAACTCTTTAACAGCCTCGTATTGCACAGGCTGCCACTCTGCAGGTTGATTTGTCTGACAAAATACTGAACATGCCATAGCGACTCCCAAAACCCATCACTGAAGTGTTTCCCACTTGCATTCCTGCCACAAATCCCTCAGACTCCCTTTCACCCTCCCCAAAAATACAATCAATGCATCAGGAGAGACAAGGGGGTGGGGGAAAGGTCTAGCTCCTTTTCCAGATCTATAGGACCTGGATCAAAAGGTTTATCAGTGTCAATAAAATCATTGTCCGAGTTGTCTTGTTCCCGTGCTTGGCCCTGTGTTGTGAGGGTCGCTGCAATCAGTGACAGAAGCTTTGGGGGAAGAGGAGGTGTGGACAGAATCGCCATCGCTGACTGTGTCTTGAGAAGAGTCGCACTGTCGGTGGAATTTACAGCTTCCTCTGGTTTAGCACCGTTAGTAGAATTAGTCCACACTTGGCAAAGAGTAGTCAGAATTTGCCACCAAGATGCTAAATGCATTCCCGACACGGAGTTCCCCTCCACGGCAGCATCATACAATTGGCTGCTGTATGTGCACACTTTCATTCTTTCAGAGTCTCTAAAGTTTCTTGGCTGCTCACCTGTCTCGATGAATACAGGTGTTATCCTCGGGGTTTAGGTTGTCCGCCTGGTCCAGACAGCAAGTTCAGCCAAGCCGTCTCCTCCGGAACGCAGCCCTCTTCCACGAGCTGTCTTTTTTATCGACCAGTTCTGTCCTTATTCTTCCAAGGCTTCGGAACACCACCATAGGGGTCACCATTTGAGGAGACTGAGGCACGGACTCCCTGATCTGACTAGAAGACCCTTCATGAGTCCATATACGTCTCTTTCTGGGGACGAACCCTGATTCCCCATTACGGATTTCCCACAGCTCACCTCTCAACTCCGGAGGGATTTCAGGCCGGCTCCTGCTTCCTTTCAGCAGATCATTTAAAGTTCTGTGGGATTCGCTGCATGTCGCTCAGATAGGCGATTCGAGAGCCCTTCACGTCAGATCCTTAAAAGCATCACGTCAGGGTCACCAATTTGCGGCGAATGAAGAGACGGGACGCAGCTTGATGCAAGCAAATGTCAATTTATTGTACAGAAGCACGAGGGTTTATACACTTTCAGAAGCTGCGCGTTTTAAACTAATTGGTTCTTGAAGCTAAGCCTTGCATACCAGGCAGTCCCCGATTGGTGGTTAACTACCATCAATTAACAACAAGGTGTTATCTTTCCTTGGCGCCATCCTTGGCGCCATCCGTCTCCCACTCCCCTGTGCTCTGCAAACATGCCTCATCATGTTAATTGTTGTCTAGACAAGCTCGAGCAAATTCCCCTCAGCTAACTGATTGCCACGCATGGTCCTAGTTTCCAGCCCGCTCCTGCAGTTCTTTACAGACGATGAAATAGCAGAAATAAATGTGTAAATAGGCATGAGCATTAGGCCATTAGGGGTGTTTCTATGGGTATGTCTGCTATGCCCAGAATGGTGTAAGAACAGTAATCCGCTTTGCAAATTTGGCTGTATGACCATATCACTATGTTCAGAGGTGCAGGCGTCAATAGATGCAAGTGTTTTCAGAGAATTAAGAAAACCATCTTGTTCATGCAGTCCAGCCATAAACGATGCACAGAACAAAAAAGATAGAAAAAAAAATGTCTTTTCAGACCCATATGAGTAAATAGAGTATTCTATGCTGTCCTGTACACGCATGTGTGTACATGTATTCGTAGCCAGTGAGTCATGGCTCCTAAGCCTGATTTTAAAACTGAATGAGTTCATTATAATCCCCCCCCTCCAAAAAAAAAAAAAAAAAAAAATCTGAGGAATCAATCTAATCTGCTTTACTAAATGAACATGTGAAAGTGCTTACTAGGGATAAACCTGAGGACTATACATATTTCTCTCTTTTTCCTCCAACAGAATGAAAACACCTTTGAGACAATAAAGGAGTTAGGAGAGGAGCCAGTGTGTCCCATTCAGTATTCTCTGTGTATCTGCATGCACCGCTTCCCCTGTTTGGTTTCTGATCTGAGCGGGAAGGACAGGGGGTGTGTAAGGACATTGCAACTCTCAAGAGAGAAGATAGGCTTTTATGCTGGCTTCCCCCAGTTCTGAGCTCTTTGGGGCTTAAATCTCCACAGAATGGGTGTGATGTTGAGTTTGTCTACTCCAGGGCAAATGGAGAGGAGGAGGGGCGCCTGGAGGGAGGACCACTGGCGCAGGGGACACCCTGAGCATCAGAAGTTGTTGGAACCACTGATGACTAGGGCTGTGACCAGGGGGGACCTCTCAGATTTCTCTGCATGGGGTACCCCAGTTGCTGGGACATACAGTAAGCAGAGATTGTGCCGTCTGGTCGGAGGGTGACTTGGTTTGCAAAGGGGGAGCTCAGGCCAACCCCCTGCAAGGCAGGTAGAACTGCAGATCCTCCCTGTGCTTCGTGTTCACCTTGCCGTTCACTATGACAACCTGCCGCAGAAAAGCTGAGCACAGCCCTTTGCTGACGCCCAGCAGCTTGTGCTCCCTCTGAATTTTTTTGGTTGATTGTCATTTCATGGAGAGCTCTATTGTCCCCCAGCCAGGGATACTGCAGCAATAGCAAACCAGGGCTTCTAGTTACTCCCGGACGCCTGCCTTCCTGCCCCCTCTGCATCTCCCCAGCTCTCACAGAGGAGGGGTTGCCAGTGGTGCCTTCTTCAGGCAGGGCACATCTGCAGCTTCCCATTGAATACCCTCCTTTCCTCTGAAAGCCCTGCCTCTTTCTGGCGCGTGGGGTTTGCTCATTTCCATGAGCGCTTTTGCAGGTGGTGGTGACATGGGAAGGAAAGGGACGTACAGTGCTGGAGATGAAGAGCTGCTCTGCTTCTGTTTACACCGTGTTTGTACAGCTGAGGTAGATACAAATCAGGGGTGGCTTTGCTGGAGAACTTTGCCAGGGATATAACTGACCGCCTGTTTGGGAGTCCCAGAGCAGCACGTTCAGTAACAGGAGATCGCTGCGCTGCCTGCCCTTGCCGTTGCTCTTGCGCATGCGGCAGTAAATACCTCCTCTGCACAAAACTGTGTCCGGGTAGAGTCCATGGAGACAGTTTTGGTAAGAATCCCAGATGCTGCAGAAAAGCAGTCTGAGGTCTCAGCTGAGCTGTACTGCTTCAGAAGGGAGATTAGCCATAGATACGTACGTGCTTTCTTTCTCAAAGAGGGGAAAGATGGTGTGGGATAGTCCTTTGCTCAGTGGTCCTGTGGGCATGTGTACTGGAGAGGAGCCATCACAAGCCACCTCTTCCTGAGCAAGCCACACTGTGGGAGGCACTGAGATGCTCAGCAGAGGCAGTTTAGGAGCGACAGGGGTGGCTGGTGATCTGTCCCGCTGCTTGGAGGTAATCCCCTCCATACAACCCTGAGATGCAACGTACCCAGCTAGAAGGAATCCCAGAAGAGATGGACAAAAAGATGAACACGTGCAGGTATTGCTCCCCAGCAACATGCGAAAAAATTCATCAGCAGTACATATCCTGCCATGTATCCATTCATATGGAATGTGGATATTTATGGGTTTTAGTGTAAGTCAAAAGTTGTTGGACAGTCTGTTTTGCTTTGGAACGATACCATAAAATTAAATTTCGCGAAGCAACCCGTGTTTCAAATCCGTGGACAAGGTGAAATGCCATGGGCATGAGAGCGTTTCTCATCAGCCCGGATCTTTGCTGTCTCTAAAGCAGTGCAGGCTGGGGCTGTGGGTGCTACTGGAGATACGCAGCCCGCCTGCACTGTAGGAAGGTCATTCTGGTCTGACTGTCAGATGGAGCTGTATGTTGTACAATATTGTACGTGTTGTGCCAAGCTTTCTGCAGGTAAAGAAAGAAGCAGTCATGTATTTGACAAGAGCAATCACAGGTGATTCTATGAAGAAATTCAGGGAAAATCTGCGGCGCATGTGATTTTGACTATTAGTAATGTGTCATTAATTTAAAAATAACCGGTGCAGTTAAAGAGCATGGGTGTTGGTCAGAAATGCCTGCTTTCTCATGTGTAAATTCACCAAGTCAGACGCACTGATGCAAGTGCCTGGATGAATCAGTAAAACAGGGCTGGGCTAGCCAGGGTTGGCACGGGCAGCGTGGGCAGCATGTAGTTGTTTAGGCAATAGCTCTAATTCAGAGTTATGATGGAGGTGCTGAATGTGCTTGGTTTTGAAAGCACGCAGTGTTCGTTAGCTTCAACGGAAACTTCAAGATTCTGCTGTGCAAATCAATGAAACTGTGAGATACAATCCACTGTTCAGGAAAGTCAGAACATGTTTTTAAGGAAGTCTCTGTTGGGAGGTAAAACCGCTGCTGAAGCAATAGCAGCGATGGAGCATGTGTAAAAGAGCCTAGGGAGACCTGCAGCCTTCTGGAGCCAGGCAGAATATTTCCTGTTCACTTTAGCTATTCGTCATGAAGGGAAGATGCTTCCTACAAATTAGGTTTTCTTCTAACGGAAATAGGTGACTGGTGAATAAAGAGGGAAGTGGAGAGTTGTCTTTTTCCCCATTTTTAGAAAACAGAATGCATTATTGTTCCAGTTTAACAGTAGGTGGCACTCGGTTCCAGTGCAAGTAGTTATCACTTCATTCCCTTAAAAAGGAATCCATACAATTCTATCAGTTCCGCTTCTGAATCAAAGAATGAAAATAGCTTCTGAACAGGGTCTTGACTAATAATTCATGTGCTGTGATATCTGCATGGTGTGTCTTCATTGCCTTGCACTAAAATTCCTCTTTCCTGTGAAACCAGTTGTGTTTGTGGGTTTGGGATCTTTTTTTCTTTCCTCCCCTTGATCAGGGAGCAGTAGCCCAGCACAGTTCCACTTGATTTTTTTCTGGTGGTGGTCTAACATTGTGCAGTCCTCCTAACTCTTTGTCCATCAGTAATGCTTTCACTTTTTTTGTTGTTCGTGTTTTAAGATATTGTTTTCTTTCTAAGGGCTGAATTTTTGTTATGTCTTTCATGATGAGTGAATTTGAAGAACTCTCAATGACAAATAATACAATTTGTAGTGTAATTTTGTGAAAATGCTTCTCTATGAATTAAAAAAAAGTTTTCATTTTATATTATTTCAGGGGTAAACCCTGAATTAATCAATCTTGGATGTGGAGTTTCTGTCTTCTAGAAATACATGAAGCTTAACTTTGTTTTTGTAGGTTGAGAAGGAAAAAAGCAAACAAAGATGTTCAAAAGTGCAGGCCGTGGTGACGTGCAGAATTAGACTCTATAACTCAAAAGTTATAAAGTAGGTATGTTTATTGCGCGCAGATGCACGGGGGATCGCTCCTCCACAAGCATGCATGCCCAAAGTGACGAACCATCTCACATTTATACAATAAAACAAATGAATATTCAATTAACGCCTATACATATTCGTTACCTAAACCCGCTTACTCTCGCTTCGTATGTTAATTAGCTTATCAGTCCATTGCCTGCAATGTGGTGGTCTTGCAGATTTGTAGGTGATTCATGTTCTTGTGACCATCGGATCTTCTTCAGCAAGGAGACTTAGCATTGGAATATCTCTCATCCTTTTCTCATTCTTTTTTAAAATAGCCCCTTTTGTTAGAGGAAGAGGGGCAGGCGTCTCCTCAAAACTGTAGGCGTCTCCTCAAGGCTGTGTACCTATGTGACCAGACACCGCACCCATGGCTAATCACCATACCCACATTCCTTGAGCAGACATATACAATCACAATCGATGTCCATTGTCCCCATTTCACACTATTTCTCCATATCAATCCCCCCTTTTCTATCAAAGTAAATTCTTTTACTTAAGCAGTCTTCCCGAATGATATAAAGCATCATACATAAGTGTTACCCTTTTAAACATTCTCCAAACCCACAAATATAACATAATGGTTAGTATTAAGGAAATTCCTCAACTGATCAATAAGATCACAATGGGGTGTACCATAGTGTTAAGAATTCCTGTTGCAGAAGGTGACCAGCCAAAGAGAGTATCCCACCAATTATGGTTTCCATCCTGTTCTACCTTTTTTAAAACTTTCTTGATCCCATCTACATCATGATGGATCATAAGAAGAGTTTTGTGTCCCTTTTCTTTGGTTTCTTCCAGTATACGTTGTAAATCTGCATGTTTTAATAGTTCTTTTATAGTACTTATATTTAGTCCTATGGGGGTAGGAATTATCATCTGTGATAGGGTAAAGTTAGATTTTAAGAATTGATGAGACACTACTGGGGCTGAGTAACTAAAATCGCATCCTGTGATAGTAGTAATATTACAGATACAGTAATTTGAATATTGTGCAGTCTCCTTTACCTCCCCATCTATGGTTATTGTGTTACACTTAGTTCTCAAACACGCACATCCCTTCCCTGCATATATAATTACTGTTTTCAAGTTTGCATTTGGTCGGGCCTCGAAATGACATATTTTCTGATCTGTATCTAAACAAGTATCCTGAGCTATTATAGTATTGCTTTCACAGAGGAAGCCCTGCTGCTCTCGCATAATACAAGATTCTAAATCTACTGTTTGCCACTTGTTGCCTGTCTTTCTGGCCTATGTTCTATGTTCAAAAGGATATTTTCCTAGGCATATTATAAAGATGGGCTCGGTTAAGGTAAAATTGTGCCAACATTCCCGTGAATTAAAGCACATGGTTGTATTTAGAAGGGTAAATTCCTTATCTACCTTTCTGACATTAATCAGGGTGTCTCCCGAAATCTTGCTGTTATCCTTTTCATTATATGTTTGGCACCCTACTTTTATCTATCTCCTAATTTTCCCCATAATCGGTCGAATTTGTGTACATCCTCCCAATCCCATTGATTCCTTTGGTACACCTCATTTTCAGAATAAACCACCATAGCTAGTTTTGTCTTTGAGTCCACCTTTCCCATTATTCCAGAGTGTTTTTTCTGGGCATGATTCCAAGGCCAGTTATCAGCTCTTGGTTGTAGGCAAAAGAGAGGGTACAAAAACCACAAATGGTTTAAACCCACTATTGATCATTTTAAGAATCTAAACGTTCCTCATATGTACATATAAAATCTGTTTTGATCAAAAATATCTTTGTTTGAGTTGGGGCTTACTGATAACAAGTTGGGCAAGAGTGGCCACTGGCTCAGTCCCAGACTCTTTTGTCCTATATTGTTTGTTGTGGTGCCCTTCCCATATGGTGGATCCACAACCGCTCAGGTTCGCTTACTTGTCACGCACATTGTTCCCATTTGTCCGAGTAAATTTGAGTTTCAGTTCTTTTTTATCTGGGGTTACTTTCCACGAAGTTGCAGGGGCTTTCTTAATCCGGGTATGATGAATCCAAGAATTCTGTCCCTCAACCTTGATTGCAGTATAGGTGGTGAGTAGGACTTGAAAAGGTCCAGTCCACTGTGGTTCCAGGGTTTTATCTGTAAAACACTTAACGTATACATAGTCCCCTGGTTGTATATCGTGAACAGGTCCATCCAGACCCCTACTGCATGTTCCCATCACATGCTTCTCAATTCTTATTAATTGTTTGTTTAGTGCCACCATATAGGAAGTCATTGTTTCTTCACCAATCTGTGAAGACGTCCCCTTTTGTACCCCATAGGGTCATCCATATAAAATTTCAAATAGGCTAAGCCCCTCTTTTGCTCTTGGTCTAGTTCGAATTTATGTAAGAGCTAATGGCAAAGACTGGGGCCAAGTTAGATTTGTTTCTTGACCTAACTTGACAATCTGTTGTTTGATTAGATGATTCATCTTTTCCACCTGGCCACTCGATTGTGGTCGGTATGGGGTATGTAATTGCCAATCTATTCCTAGATGGTGGCTGATCTGTTGTACTATTCTGGACACAAAATGTGGTCCTCTATCCAAGGACATTACTGCTGGGACTTCAAACCTAGGTATTATCTCTTGGAGCAGTATTTTGGTCACTTCCTGGGCTTTAGCAGTTCTGCACGGGAAGGCTTCTGGCCAACCTGAAAAGGTATCTGTTAGTACCAATAAATATCAATACCCCCCTTTTCTTGGAAGTTCCGAGAAATCGATCTGCCAATGTTGCCCTGGAACATTGCCTCTACTAATGTTCCCTAGTTTTATTTTATTTGCTGTATTGGGATTATTGCATAAACACATTTCACATTGCTGAGTCACCTGTTTTATTACAGTATACAAGTTTTGCCCTATCAATTTCTGATTTAGACTTTTATATAAAGCATCAGCTCCCCAATGCATCTTATTAATAATAGGGCTGTGGTCCATATTAAATTGGATGGTACTACTATACGAACATCCCTTAAATAAGTCCACTTATTTATTTTTATTTTATCCTTCATGTCCTGAATTACCTTTTAAGTTTTCTTTAGAATAGTTTGGCTCCTGATCTGTACTTACAGTTTGGTTTTTATTGTCTGGTATTAAGGATAATTCCTCCTTTTCTACCTCCTGTTACTTGTCTGGCCTCATGGTCGGCCAGGTGGTTTCCAATTTCCAAATCAGTGCCTCAATGGGTCATCTTATGTTCTTCCTTCCTGGGTGACCCTCTTATAACAGAGGGGGTCATTCCTCACATCAAGGTCTGGCATGGCACATGTTCCCACCGCTCAACGCCTACTGGGTTGCAGCCAACAGCGGAGCTCAAGATTCTTCTCGGTAGCAAACACAGAGGCCAACCCAGTCTTGCCCTTGACTATGGTAGGAGGCACCTGACCAACCTTATTCCTTGTACTTTGTTGTCAATGCAGAGTTTCATCTGGACATCCCATAACAAGTCACAGTCATGGTAAAACACAGATTTACATTAGTAGAACTACTACAGAGTGCATTTTATTTCAGTTTTTCTGCCAATATCCCCACAGCCTTGCTGACCAAGGGATATTGTTTTTATCTGAACTGGGCAAGTCTCCCCCTTATCATTTTTACTGTAACAGGTAAAGCATTTTTCACCTTTTATTTTCAGATACACCTGGTTAAAAATTTCTTTTACTTCAGGGAGGTCCTCTTTTCCTCTTTTCTGTTGAATTAAAGATAAGCTCAAGATTTCAATTACTTGATCATTTTTAACTTTTAGTTTCATTTCTCCTTCTTTAAACGTCTAGATGTTCTAATAAATCTCATCCCAACAAAGATTTTGGTGAATTTGGCATTCTTATTTGTCTTCTTAGTTTGTACTTTAAAGGTTTCAGGATGTTTTCCTGGTGGCCAGCAGCTCCCACAACTGTAACAAATTATTTATTTTTTTTTTACTGAAGTTTAACAAATAAGTTGTTTTTGTATTCACTAAAATTCCACCTCATTTTTCCTAGTCCCTAGTTCACCAGAACCCCTTGCTGGTTCTTTAGCTCAGGGCGATCTTGCTTCCAGTGTCCACTTTCCCTACAATATGAACAGTGATCCGATCCCATAGGAGAGGCTTCACTCTTTCACTTCTGCCTGACACTCCTGTCTCTGCCAGTTTAGCACGATCCAGCTCTTCTTCTCTTACCATCTGTACACATTACCTGTTCCTTCTATCAACTTTTCTATATCACGCTTACCTAGTAACTCGAACCTTTATCTAGTCCTATTAGATCATCCTGACAAATCTTTCATAACCAACTTTCAAACATCTAAATTTCCCATCAGAGATTCACCTTTATTCTCCTCATACCCATTCCCTGCCCTAGAGGGGCCGTTACTGGTCCTGTTGTACTGCAAATGCTGCAGCAATTGGGGTGACATTGTCAGGTCCTTCTGCTCAATCGTCAGCAACAGCAACCTCCTCCTCCTCACCAGCAGAAGGGTTCGGGGCAGGAGATGCTCTTCCTGCTCTGTAGGTTATACAAGCCTGCCTCTGCAACAGCACTTCTGCTTTAACTCTTTCTTACCCTGAATGCAAATCTGCTCCTTGTTGCTTTAAGTCTGTTCTTACATATCAGCCTTTGCAGGCAAATAGCAAACACCCTGCCATGCATCCCAGCATGATTCAGTCGCACCTTCGAGGGGGTGCGGGGGTTTGTACAAACTCACCCCAATACTTTAACACTTTCACAAGGTCTTTGAACCCCCCCCTCCCCACCCCCTCAGGTTTTACATACATCAGTACAAGTTTTTATCTTACAACGTGTTTCATTCTGGTTGCTCCACAGAAGGAACCACAACCCGAGCTTTTTAACACAAAAATTTCAACAAGAACATCTTTCTAGTTTAGGTCTCAGGTTTTTTTTTTCTATCCTTTTCTAAAGCCATAATCAAAGATCAGGTGATGTTAATCCCGCACTCTTTCTAGTGCTAATACCATAGGATCCCGAGGGGGTACTAATCCACAGTCCTTTTGCCACTCGGATTTGTCCTGGAGGACGAAGAACATGTCTGTATACGATACTTCGTCCCATTTTCCCTCTCTTCTCAGAAACAACATTAATTGCAGGAGAGTGTTATAATCTAACGTTCCTCCCTCCTGAGGCCATTTCGCATCACTCCCCAATTTATACAAAGGCCACCACTGATTACAATATTTAATCAATTTCCTTCTATTTTCGGTGCCACCCTGTCCTACGATATCCCTCCAATGTTTTAATATACAACCCAAGAGCGATTTTTCACAGGGCTTACTCCTTCCATTTCCCATTTCGCAATTTTAATTACTTTGTTTTTCTCCGGCCACCTTAGCCACCCAAGGTCAGAAACACGGATAGAGCTCAAACTCGTTTTGCACTCAAATGCATGCCGCAAGCACTCTTGCACTCACACTCAGTCAAAATAATTAAGCTATACACAGAAAATCAAAATGCGCATCTCAATCACACTGTTCACACTCTCCGGGCAGCCCTCAGTCACACAAGCAGTATGTTATATGGTACCGTGCACTTATGTACAACTTTTAGGAACACTGACAGTTCACGAAGTATGCATTTCAATGAACAATTGCCAAAAAACAAACAACAAACAAAAAACCAATTTTTCCTGGTCTTAAGCAGAGTGTTAAGTTTTTCGCTATTTGCCACGAATTACCAGAATATTATTATTTTTCAACATACATTTCATAACTCCAAGTTTTGAACATGTAACAAGACAACGCATAGAACAAACAGGACACAGAGCGCTATTTCAATTGTTACATTCTAGGAATTCCCCAATTCTTAAGACAACCTAAAGGAAGTTTTTAGCTTCCCCCCCCCCTTTTTTTTTTTCTTTTCTTCTTTTTTTCTTTTTTTTTCTTTTTTTTCTTTCCTACGCAAAAGTTTCCCTTTTACTTTTGCTATGAGGTCCCTCTTGTTACTGTGAGATTCCGCCTTATTCCGTCCCGCCCCCCGCTTTCCGTCACGAGGCCTCCGGGCTTTTAGGAATGGCAGTAACCACGGGTTCGCTCAATCTGCCCTCAAGATCGCTAGCGGCCACCCCTTCCTTGGTCAGCAAACGCGCTCCCAAGGTACCTTTCCTCCTGGGGACTACGCTGCGCGCCGGACGTCTCCGTGCGTCTCACCAGCCGCGTTTGTTTTATATAACATACTGTTTTATCCGTGGATCCAGGGGTTTCTCTTCTGCTCCCGGGTGAACAGCTGAGAAGAGGAGGCTCCTCCGAGGAAATCTCCCGGGGCGCGCCTAGGAGCGTCCGCTCCGCAGCTGGTCCCTCAGCCGAGCAGAAATCCTCCTGCCTGGCTCGCCAAAATGACATGCGGAATTAGACTCGAAAGTTATAAAGTAGGTATGTTTATTGCTCGCAGATGCACGGGGGATCGCTCCTCCACAAGCATGCATGCCCAAAGTGACGAACCATCTCACATTTATACAATAAAACAAATGAATATTCAATTAACACCTATACATATTTGTTACCTAAACCCGCTTACTCTCGCTTCGTATGTTAATTAGCTTATCAGTCCATTGCCTGCAATGTGGTGGTCTTGCGGGTTTGTAGGTGATTCATGTTCTTGTGACCATCGGATCTTCTTCAGCAAGAAGACTTAGCACTCCCTCCCTCTAGATAGCATTGGAATATCTCTCATCCTTTTCTCATTCTTTTTTAAAATAGCCCCTTTTGTTAGAGGAAGAGGGGCAGGTGTCTCCTCAAAACTGTAGGCGTCTCCTCAAGGCTGTGTACCTATGTGACCAGACACCGCACCCATGACCAGTCACCATACCCACATTCCTTGAGCAGACATATACAATCACAACCGATGTCCATTGTCCCCATTTCACACTATTTCTCCATATCAGTGGCAAAACAGGAATGTGTGGATAAATAACATCACTAATCGGCAAATGAAACAAAAGATTACTGTAAGGAAGAATGACTGTTTGAAAATGGAGAATGAAAACACGATAGAAGAAAAAGACAAAAAGAGTTTTTCATCTGGGAAGAGCTCAAAATTGATTAAAATGCCAATGAAATGGTAAGCTAAGGAAATAATTTCTAATTCTTATTTGTAGTGCTATGTAAGTGTCTTAGGTTTTCTAATACTGTAGTAGTTGAAGTAGTTTCCTCAGTGGTGAAAGCCATAGTGAGTAGTCCACTGCTTCTCAAAAAATGAAGAAAATTTCTTTTTAGAATACACGAAGCGCGTGATGGAGGTTCAATTTTATTGCCTGCTCTAAAAAAAGAAAAGGGGGGAAAAAAAGAAAACCCCCACCCAAATTCCTGTGATTTCCTTGTCAATACTGAGGCAAAATGCATCTTCAAAACCAGAACTGAAGACTGGAAAAAGCAGTTATTTTTGTAGGAAATGGCCACCTAGAAAAGAAAAGGAGGAACTCGCGGTTTGCTACTACTCCCTTTTCTAGGTGGTTTTAGTGATCTCTGTGCAGTTGGTGTTTTCCTTTTCATTAAGTTAATATGCCCTTTGTCAGAAAAAGATGATATTATCAAACCAATCTCAAAAGTCTAAAGGCGGCACACATATTTTAATGTAAACTTAAGCAGGAGTTTTTTCCTGTCTGTTCTTCAAAGGAATCTCTGCTCTAGATGCTTTCTGTACCGTGGCTATTTGGATATAGTCCAGCTTAACCTGGATCTAGCTCAGATTCCCTGTGTCCCCCTGACTCCTAGGGCAAGGATTTTAAATACTTGGGTATCTTCCATGATCTTTGCAGTTAAGTCTGTGATTTTATCATAGATATTTGTCGTCTCAGTTGTTTCTGGACATCATCTTAAGTATGTCTGTTTCACAGAAATATTTTTTGCAAACCTAGTCACTTGGTGATTTTTTTCTTTCTGTTTAATGCAGTAAAATTGCCCTGAATGCCAAAGTTGCAAAGAAAAATAAAAGCCTTGAAAGCAGAAGGCTCATCAGTAGATGAGCTCTTCCAGTGGCAATCATGGTCAAGTACTGGATGATAGCACTTCCAGTGAAACATCTCAGGATGAAGGAAGGTATGCATATAAGGAATGTTACAAGTAAAACTTACTGATAAAAATTGACCTGAGAGCTGGAGGCAAGTTTGGGGTTTTGTTGTGTTTCGGGGTTTTTGGCAAATATGATGCATATGAAGATTATTGTTCTTTCGTGTGACCACACTAACTGATGTGCTTTGTGTTGACAAACACTTCTTTTTTGTTTAGAGTGCCTTGAGCATGCTGGCCAAGTTAACAATAAGGTCACGTGCACAAATTCTGATTAATTACATGAGTGTGTGCACAGGCATAGAAGTATTTCATGTGTTTAAAATGGGTGAGGTATCTCAGGTTTTTGCACTGCAGGTATCTCAGGATTTTTTGTCCTGCTTCTCGCTCCACCTTTTCTCTTGCAGATGTGTACCCTCCTGACTTCTTGCCCACCCTGAACTTACTTGTGTGGGTTGTGGCAAAGTGAGAAAGAGAAGTTGTTGACGCTGTTCAGCCTTAGCTAAAAATCTGGTGTGTTATCAACACTGTTTTGGGCAGAAATCTAACACACAGCGCTGTGTGGGCTGCTGTGAAGAAAATAAACTGCATCCCAGCCAGATGCAGGACACCAGAGAATCCAAAATTACAGTTCTTTGACCTGTAGGAGAGGGATTCTCAGTACTGAAGATGTTGTCGATTTGTTAAAGAGTTGAGACCAATTGATTTTATTGGTTTGATTATCTGATTTTATAGAGTTATTTTATAGAATAGAAATATAGGAAGATAAAAAATATGTTGAAGAAAGTTATGATTATTTAGTAAAAGTAGTTGTGAGACCCTTTATACATTTTGTACTAAGGCCAGAAGAATGGGTTGGAATCATTGTTGAAGCTTAAGTAATAATTTAGGGTTTGAAAGGTTTCTTTGTATCTAACTAGTCTTCTGTATAAAGAAAGTATATTGAGATGTCAGAATGTAGGATTAATGGAAACTGGGGAGAGTCGACTGGAACAGCTTGTAGTTACCTGCCAAGAAACCGTGAACTTTAGTAAAAGGTAATTCCGGCAGGGGGAGATCGCGACCACCGACTCATATACCACCTACCCAAATCGTACCCCAGACCCATTTCTGGACCTTTCTAAGCTTTATTGCGCAGAATCGGATATGGGAGGAGAATATGTTAATGATTTTTGGGAAATGTTATGATTATGCATGAATAATTAATGAATATGTATGAATAAGTTCTATATATGGAATCTGTTTTTGGGACCTGGCGTGCGTTGATCGCGAGAGGACTCGCTCACCCACCCGGCCGTTAATAAAGAAGTGTCTGCTTATCTACATCACATTGGTGTCGATAAGTTCTTCATTCCGAGATTTCGGTAACAAAGAGAGCTAAACCCCTGGTATTAAACAGGGAATGCACGTAAGCGTATAGCTACATGTCTGTAGCTGTAAGATTTCTGTCACTTTGTGTGAAGTTGGGAGAACAGTTATTTCAACTATTTGCTTAATATCTTGTGGGAAAATTAGCCTTCCAGTATACATAATAGCACACAATAATTGTTTCAGTCTTGAACTATATCTAGCAAAGTTACTATACTAGATTTTAGTTTAATTCACTTCTGAAATGAAGTTTCCAAAGCAACTTGAGGTATTTTTCATAATGCAATGTAAGCATTCCAGTACTGAAATACCTTTCTGTTTTCTAGACCTGCAGCAACAACCAGGAGTGAAAAGAACGAGGTACTGTAAAACTAGTTTCTTGATAAACTGTTTCTATCAGCTTTTAATCACTTAGATGGGAGCAGTGTTTATGTAGTGATCAACCAGATGTACAAATTGCTGCTGGTATGCAGCTTTATTGTATTTGAGACAAATCTGTGGGCTGTGAAGGAGAGAATGAATCATTCATGCATTTGTAATGGTCTGTAATACTAGACAGTGGAACTACAGAAAGTACTGTATTTTTTGTAGGTCAGCAGACAAATGGAAGTAACTGATGACCCTGGTTTAACTCACTCATCTGACCCAACTTCAGAGGATGTCCGGTTACAAGCTTCAACCTGCAAGGAGGCTGTGCTGCTGTTGGAAAAGCTTAGTGTGGTTCATATGGGTATGTTTTCAAGTCTCTGTCTTCAGCTGTTACAAGTTCCCCTTAAAACATGATTTCTTTGTATGCATTCCTAAGTATTTTAATTTCATATTTTGATATAATATTTCTTTCTGATTAGAGATGCCCCTCAAAAGCTGTGAAACTGTCACCTAGCCTGAGATGTCGCCTGTATTACCAGCCAACGTGCCTTACTTTATCATTGGTTCTCTGTGTAGTCAGAGCTGGAGAAGCAGTTTCTTGCAAAGTACAGTTCAGTTCCTTCTAATGTGGTCATCAAAAGTCGGCAAGAGCTTTTTCTTCTTTATATCCCCTTGTTGTGGTTTAACCCCAGCCACACCTAAACACCTAAGCACCACACAGCCACTCACTTGTTCCACCCCAGTGGGGTGGGGAGAGCATCGGAAAGGGAAAAGTGAGAAAACCCATGGGTCAGCAAAGACAGTTTAATAGCAAAAGCAAAAGCCACGCACGCAAGCAAAGCAAAGCAAGGAATTCATCCAGCACGTCCCATGGGCAGGCGGGTGTTCAGCCATCTCCAGGACAGCAGGGCTCCGTCACACACAACAAATACTTGGGAAGACAAAGTGCCATCACTCTGGATGTCCATCCCTTCCTTCGTCCTCCCACAGCTTTATATGCTGAGCATGATGCCGCGTGGTATGGCACATCCCTTGGGTCAGCTGGGGTCAGCTGTCCCAGCTGTGTCCCAGCCCGGCTCCTTGCGTACCCCCAGCCTGCTGGCTGGTGGGGTGGGGTGAGAAGCAGGAAAGGCCTTGGCTCTGTGTGAGCGCTGCTGGGCCGTAAGGAACACATCCCTGTGCTACCAACCCTGTTTGCGGCACAAATGCAAAACATGGCCCCGTACCAGAGACTGTGAAGAAGATTAACACTATCCCAGCCACAACCAGCACACCCCTCAACAGCTAATGACAAAGAGTACAGCAAAATAATGGCTTTGCTTAAAAATAATAAATAAATAAATATATAACAAAAATCAACTGTCATACGATGCTTGCATTTATACACAAAGCATTATATAAACATAAGCATCACTTACTAGGGCTCTTAAACTATGCTAAAATTTCATTAGGCAAGTGTTAACCTTGGCTGAAGGCCAAACTCCCTCCTGGTGCTGCCACTGCCCCTCCTTGACAAAACAGGGTGAAAAAGCTTGTGGGTCAGTGTGAAGGCAGGGCTGTCACTTCCCAGTGACCGTCACTGGCAAAACAGACTCCAGTGATTAAAATACATTTGGATAGTGAGAAACAAAGACCCAAAACCTGAGAAGGACACGTCGGCACCCCCCCTGCTCAAGCTCTGCTGCGCTCCTTCCCTGCCACCTCCCCAGGCAGCACGGGGAGGCTGCGGTCTGCAGTCGGGACGTAGCAGTTTCTCTCTGCTGCTCCTTCCTCGTCCCTTTTCCCTGCTCCACTGTGAGTCCTCCCCCAGGCTGCAGTCCTTCGGGGAAAATCTCCAGCCTGGGCCCTCCATGGGTCGCAGGTCCTTCGGGAAAGATCCGCCGGCTCTGGCACAGGGTCTTCCGCAGCACTGCGCTGTGGGTATCTGCTCCAGCATGGTTCTCTCAGGGGCTGCAGGGGAATCTCTGCTCTGGCACCTGGAGCAGCACCTCTCCCTCCTCCTTCGCTGACCTGGGTGTTCGTTTGCGGGGCTGGTTTTCACATGCTTTTCACCTTCTCTGCCCGTGTGGTGGTTTCGCCCTTTCCTACATTTGTTTTTCCTGAGGTGCGGCCAGCACGGCTGGTTTTTGGCCCCCTGGCCCCAGCGATCTTGCCCAGTCCGTGTGAGGTCGGCAGGGAGATGCCGGGCTGGCCCGGGGGCAGGAGCACCAGCCCTGTGAGGGGAGGCTGTGGGAGCTGGGCCTGGGGGAGTTGGGCCTCCCAGCGCGGGGGAGGGGGGTACGAGGAAGACGAGACCAGTCCCAGCTTGGCCTGGGTTTGACTTCAGCAGGTGTTCAAAATCCTCAAACATCTATCAAGTATAAAGAAGTAATATTTTCATTCTAAATGAATTCTCCAAGCAGCGTTAATTTATACTTTCAAAAGTTACACTTTTTATGAAATTACACTAAAAATTATATGTAAAGCTTTTTCCTTGCAATATACGCCATTCAAATACAAATGTTTGTCAGTCTTTCAAGTAATTTTAGTGGTGGTTGATTCTTGTTTTGCGGAATTTCTAAAGCAGGCTTTCAATTGGCAGTTCTTTCCTTATGTTGATACTTGATTTTTATTTTTTTCTTGTTCACCGTTGCGAGTTTATCGGAAAAAATAGTCAAGATAATGATCAAACACAAAGCTGCTTTCTTGTTTGGGTACCGTGGGCACACCATGGACCGTTTTTTACCATGTCAGTGCTCATTGCTGATTGTTTCAGTTGGTGAAGAAGCTGACCTTCCATAAGGCTTTCCTTGTAAATCAGCTTCAAAATGAAATTGCTGTTCTTTCTCCCAGAGGTACATCCACTGAGGTTTAAAACTGTTTTTAATTGTATTAAGCATAAACCCCATGCATTTCTGAATCTGGTTTTGAACACTGACATCATTCTTGAGTAAACAGAAACTGCTTGTTCTGTCTGTGGTCAGCAGTTGTTTTAGACTTACCGAAGGCTGCTGAAAAATTGTCGGGTCTGCCATAGGTAAGCGGCATGCTGATTCACCAGTATTACTTCTAGTCACTGAATCCGTAATATGTAGCCTCAGTATACTAAGAAAATGTATATTAACCATAGTAAAAGTTTATGATGCTTTGATCTGTTGAGACAACAAACTCCTTTTTCAACAAAATGGCTGTAATATGAAGATGATTTATTTTTTTATTATAGAAGTGTGCACACTGGTGTGTGTTTCCCTATACAAACTTACAAATAACTGATAAATCACTCAACTTTTTTTTCTGTATCTTGTACAACTGATACCATGGACAATGGCATGAAGTTAGAATTCTTTAAAAAGTTGAAAAGTACAGTAAAAATATGAACTCTGAAAATATTTAACATTTTTTATGGGTTGAGTTGTCTCTGCAAGTTCATCATGTGGAGTATCTACTTTTATATCAGTGCTTTTGTTTCTCAAATACTCTTAAATCCCAGATGTTCTTTGAAACAACAAGAAGAAAAGAGGCTCAGAGTAGAAGTGCTGTGTGAGAAAATGAGAGAAGACCTCCAAAGCAAAGAAGATCAATATTGTAAAGAGATGGAGGAGAAACAGAAACTTGAGTTACACCCAAGGAATTTAGAAATGGAGTTAAGAACACTGAGAAAGCTCTTTAAACTGGTATATTAAATAATGAATTAAACACTTTGTCTTATTTTCTGCTTCTTTTCAATTGTGTTCCAGTATGCCTAGAGAAGAAGGTGCTTTGTTCATGGAAGAGGCACTGGATAACAATTGTCAAATTTTGAGGACAGCAGAATACAGTTGGTTCACAATTGGGCTGTTCTTTTTTTTTCTTTGCAGTTTATTATTCCTTTTTTCCTTTTTCAAAATTTAGGTTTCATTTTGTATTTCAGGCAAAGCCTGACTTTTTTCTGGATTACTACAAAACATCCTGTATTTCTTCTTAAATTTTCATAAGAAAATTTAAATTTATTTATTTATTAAATTTATTTATTATAGGTGGATTATCATAACTGTGGGGAATCAAAAACATTTTCAAGTATACAAGGGAGAGAATGGGAAGATGTATTGCTAGCTCTGGTTTTTCTCAAGATGCAAGTAGTTTTATTGTAGTGCTGCAGGTTGAAGAGGAACGTGATGAAACACAGAGACAGCTCTCTCAGGAAAAGAGGGCCAGAGCTCTTCAAGAAGGAATTTTGAACAACCACCTTGGGAGACAAAAGGAACTAGAAGAAGAGACAAGAAGAACTATAGGAAAAAATTCAGAGGTAAGCAGATACTTTTGCTAATAAATCAGATTTCACCATATTTGTTTTAAAGTCATAATAAATCTTTTGTAACTTTTTTGTTTCTTGATGGTTTATTTACAGTTTATCAGTGTAAATTAATTACACTTGTAATTATGTGTACACTGGTAATACTAAGTGTAAATACCTTTCCTGATTTCTCGTATGTGTTTAAAAGTTCTGGAAAGCAACATCAGTTCTGTATGTACCTGCATTACTTGTGCAAGTCGGAACTAATAGAAGACACTATTTACCCTGTTTCTTAAACTGTCTGTTTGTAATTGTGTGAGACTACAGCTTTACTAATACAGCTTTTAAAGTGGCTACAACTTCACATAGCTCACGAATGCCTTTTGTGTTGTTGACTTCCATTTATTATGAATTTTCTAGTCTGCCAGTGGCTGGAAAAGTGTTAATTAGATTATGCTTTCTTTCAAGGAAAAATGAATTATTTGAGAAGATGCTGATGTTCGTAGTTTTAGCATTTTTTTATTTTATTTAAGACTTTATAACAAAATACTAGATATGTCTGACTATATTCTGGTTGTGATTTGATACACATGAGCAGAATATGCTTTCATTTTATATTTTATATTTTATATTTTATATTTTATATTTTATATTTTATATTACATATTACATATTATGTATTATATATTACACATTATGCATTATATATTATATATTATATATTATACATTATACATTATATATTATATATTATATATTATACATTATATATAATATATAATATATAATATATAATATATTATATATTATATATTATATATTATATATTATATGTTATGTATTATATATTATATATTATATATTATATATTAGACTTCTCTATTCCTGGGATGGTAGATTGAAATTGTCATGGATAGAGATGAAAAAGAACTTGAGGAATTGCAATCCAAGTGGTGGTATCAGCTTTTTGTAAATGCTAAGTTTTTTTCAGACTTAAGCCAAAGTATTTGGGAGGTTATATATCTATTTTCAGCATTCAGTGCTTAAAGTGGGTGGGGGACATAACCTTAAATTTAAACCTCCTCTTGCCAGTTCAATAGAATTACAGGTGAAATGGTTCTAATTTCACCTTTTTATACTACCCAATTTAATAAATACCAAGGTGGGGGAAGTATATCAAATTATTTCAGGTGAAAAGTGATACATGCACTTACTCATTTGGTTCTCTCCAGATTTGGAATTAAATACTTTACCACTTATTACATGATTCATAAATCTTTGTTGAAGGGAAGTGCAACTGATTCATAATCTTACGATTCTGATGCTTTTGATAATTTGAAAATGACTATTATAGAAATATTTAAAACTCCATTTCCAAATCTGGCTAGTTTATGTTACCATCGACTTGTTCCTCTGTTATGTAATTAGTTCTGTGACTAAAAAAACAGCCTGAAATTTACTGTCCGGTGAAATGGATAAGTTCTGGATACCTATTAATTGTAGAACTTGAAGTGTAGTTATTTAGTTATTGGACTTACCAGCGCTGGCGAGAAGAGCTGGCCACGCAGCCTCTTGCTGCTCAGCTGCTCAGTACGAACCGCATCTGACCGTGCAGTTTGTCTAACCCAGTCAAAAGGTCAATTGTCCCAAACAGACCCTACTCAGCTGTGCAGCACTTGGAGTACACCAGGGTGCTCAGTGGCTCCAGGGACTCTGCCAGCGATGAAACCTGCTACTGCTGAGGCTGGGGAGCCCCCAGGCTTGGTGGAGGAGCAAGGAAGAATGGCACTGAGAAAAAAATGGACAGGCATCTGGGAATTCTTGCTTTTTCCTTCTGCTCCCCTGGTTGCTCTCCGCCTAAGGGTGGCCGCTTCAGATGAGTTCCCTGAAGGCCATCTTCTTCAGTCCTGTTGGCCATCAGTGTTTCTGGAGCTGTCCAGCAAGAGTGTTAGACTCTAGACACAGAATTTTAGAAAGCTCTCAAGAAACAAGCTCTGTTGTACTTCCAAAATAAGATGCACAAAATTTTGTGGAATTCCGATACTGTTTTTTGTTTAAATTAGCATGTTATCAGTTTCCTCTTTTTTTCCCCCTGTGATAACTGGAACCCGTATTCTTTCCTGAAAGGTGGAATTTTAAGAGGTATCTTTTTAAGGTAATATGGATGATGTTGAAGTATTATATTAGTCACTGTTTGTCCACCAGGAAAAATGCTATCAGAAGAAATTATTCTTATTTAAATGAAGGTTTTTTTCATGCTGTCACAGCTCTATTTTCTGTATCAGCTGCCTTCATGTATAATAGTAAAAATAATACAGGCTTATAAGTGATGATACTATTAAAGCAGAATACCATATTTTGATATATGCTGTACATACCCAGCAACACTTCTGCAGGGTTGTACCGCATAATATTAATAAGATTCATATGCTTATTTTTAATCTGTTTGTATGGAATAGGAAGCTAGTATAGCGAGCTTTGGTGAAAATGGCATAAATGCAGGAAGAGTTTAATGGGAATTTGTAAATAATGCTAGGTTCAAAGCCTAGTCTTTTTTTTTTTCAGTCTTGGGGTTGATGGAGATTGGGTTATAGAAATACAGGATTTTTTTAGAATAGGATTTTTTTAACACCAGCCTTTTTTATTTTCTGTTGTGAATTTTTTTAAAACAATTTTGCAGTATAGAGAAATACTAAAGTAATCATGACAATGAAAGTACCGTATTTCTTTAAAGGACTTCTTTTTAATAGTCAGTGCTTCTCAGGGTAGGAATTGTGCATGTCTGCATTGCTGAATAGCATCTAGCATGGTAAGGCTTTAACTGGGTTTTATTTATACTCTTGCAGTATAAATAAAAACTATGTAAAAAGCTCCAATGTAAAAATGGTTAGGCGGCTTTCCAAAATGGAGGTTTATTAGTATTACTCAATTAATAGGCACTTAGCTTTGTTTATTTACATTGCATGGCTTCTTTATTCAAGCAAGATTTATTCCTTAATGTTGGATTAAATCTGCACTTAGGCTCATTTTTATATTTAAAGAATTATTGGCCTTATCATCAAGCTTTAGGAGAAGGCAAATCATACAGGTTTTTTGAGCTTGTTTATGGCGCCACTTGTTACTTGTCTTTCTACTCCACACCAATGTTCACATTATAGGTAGATATTTTTTTTACCTCTTAATTTTATACCCTAATACAGACATTTCCAACAAAACCTGTAGCTGTACAGTAGTTCTAACTGTCTGTTATTCATCTTTTCCTTCTTGTGAAGGAGTTGATACTATTATCAGTAACACACTCCAGGAGTAAGTGGATAGTAGTTTTACAACAGTGTATCTGTTTCTTTGACTAGTCACCTAAAGATCTGTCCCTTTCTGTGCCATTCTTAGCTTTCCCTTCCCTGCCTCAGGAATGTTGCAAGTTAAATGTTCTAGTATGAGAGTTACCTGATCTGGTTTTAGAAGTTAAAATTAAAAGCATGTGCTGCTATGTTGTGTCTAGAAATTAACAGCAAGATTTAGGTTTTAAAGCAGAGAAATACTGTGCTTAGTTCTCAGAAATATCGACAAACTTGCTTCTGTATTTTTCATTAAGTATATTTAAAGATGATATGATCTGTCTTTTTATGGCCTGTCCCAAAATTGTTTGAGGATCTTCAAAAGCTATTTAAAGTAGAAGAGGGGTGGTAGAAGGTGCTTTTAAAGTATAAAGATCCTGAAGTATTGTGGGTAGGAAGGTTAAAGTAAATTAGGTACAAAACAAATGGATCTTTGTGGTTCTTCCTGCATAATGGTTTTCCATGACAATTTGCAAGTGACACATTCACTGAAAAGCACCTTGAACATGTGCCACTTATAATAAAGAGGCAACATTAATGTCCAAGATGTAAAGTATGAGAGTGTTCCTGTTTACTCCTGTCTCTGCTTAGAACAGTTTTCTACTTAGTCTTCCTTTGTATTTTAAGTTTCTTTCTATACAATGTCTTCAGAATGCTTGTAGCATTTAAACACATTTAAAATGTAAATACATTTAAGTTCCTTGTTACACTTCACAGGATTGTCTTGTGTTTGCTGCTAATAAAAAAGTGTTAAAACAAAAGAAACAAAACCAAAAACCTTCTGAGGAAATTTTTTCATGGATTAAGGTTTTGTATAATGACTTTACATGTAGAACTAAATCATTTAAGCATAAAAGTGATGTCTGCTTTTTAGTTGTTTTTATGTAACCTGAAGATGTATTGCAGTATGCTGAACAAGTGTTGCAATTCAAACTCGGATATAAAATTTGCAAGTGAAATTTTTCTACAGTAAAGAAAGAAAAATTGTACTGCAGTGACTCAGATTTTTACAGGGTACTAAACTTTTTCAAGATTGCAAGTAATATATTTGAATTAAACTTTTGTTCCTCCTTCAGATTGCTTTGTGGAGGTGAAGAGGGATATTCTAAACGCATGCTGTGTGTGACTGCTGATTTATATGTGTACATACAATTGTGTTTTGGAATGTCTTCAGTAAAGCAATTTTTACAAATGGAAGTACATCAGTTTTATCTGGAACAATTCTATATTAAAATTTTTAAAACAGCACTCATAGATTTGATGTTATCTTTAGGAAATACACAGGCATAAAGTCATCAAACAATATGTTCTTGTGTCCTGATGTTTTTCCATATGATAATACTGAAACATGTCAGCTTCATTTGTTGCAGGAAACAAAGGGCTTGAAGGAACAGAGCACCGAAAGCCAAATCCCATCCCATAACTCTTCAAACTTACTTTCCCCTCTCTCATCCCCACCCCGCAATCATATTTCCTGGAGTTCCCATCCATATTTGCATTCTTCTGGTCTCTCTGTTCTTTTTTCTGAATCATACTTCTGTTTTTTTGTAGAGGACGAGAACTGCTGAGAAAATGCCAAATAAGCAAAACTACTGTTTGTTGCCCTTGCAGTTCCTTCAACAGCCTTCAAAGTACTGAAGACTTCTTGGTTAAGAAGTGTTATACTACAAGGTTTATCAGCTGTGCAGTGTTCCCTGGCCAAGTTGGGAAAGGGTTTGTCAGAGGACTACATACTCTGCCTTATTTTATCTCAAAAGAAAAGTAGCTCTTCCTTGGTACCGTATTTGAACTGCCCAAACTGATTTGGGAATGGTAGACTAGTGTGATGCTTAACTCTCCTCAAATGCTGCACAGCCTGGCTTCTGTTCCCATTTGATGTTTGCAGCTGGACGCTGAGTGTAGTCTTTCAGCTTCCAATGCTATTCATTTCCTTACTCCTTCCATATGTAAATAGCAATTGTATGGGTTCTATTCTCTTGTTTTCCCTTTTCAGTTTGATGATTGTACAATCCTTTTAAGGCGCTGTTGAAGGAAAAGAGTCTCTTATGGAGCCATCCAGCAACATGACTTGGTTATTTGGTACCATCAGAGACAGCTGAAATATGACTGAAACACATTTTGCAAGTAAAAAGTGACACTGTGGTCGGTGGAGGAATTTTGAAGAACAGTGTCCTAAATTTGTCTCCTCTGGAGGTTACAAGTCCACAATTAGTTACTTAGACTATTAACAAAACATATTCTTGGATTAATTTATCTGATCTAGTGACATATGTAAGATCATATCTAGTTGACTAGGGAGAGTTGTGGTAGGTCATAGTGATCCTCTCATTCCTACTTCATCGCTTCTCAGCTTAACTGTGGCAGTTCAGTGTATGTGGCATGAAGTTACCAGCATTAAAGAAACGTCGGTTCTGTCATAGGTGTCCTGCTGTAGCACACTGGGTATCTATACAGAAATGATGATCTGTCTCCATCTATGTGGAGTCTAGAGAACATCTCTTCCAGAAACCACTTGAGAATTCTTCAGCACCTGGTCCAACACTCCCAGTCTGTTGACCTTTACTTCTTAAAGAGATAAACATACAGCAGTGTGTATGCATGAGATTATACACATGTGTAAACACACATTAGGTTATTTTTTTTAAAGAAAGGAAACCTGGTGGTGTGTGATCAATGTACTTGGATGCATATGCTTCTTTTGAGGGTGAAAGGTATTAGGTGTGTTTTTTAATGATGATTACTACAAGCCTAGTTTAAGAGCTTGCATTAACTAGAATTCCTGGAACTCTTCAGCCATTTTACAGAGACTGGCATGTACTCAGCCTCTGTCAGGTGTAAATTCAGCACATGCAAGTGATGCAGCTGCTAACCTCCAGCACGCCTGCTACTAGAGATTTTTCACTTACTGATGTTTGCCTAGAGTCTAAAAATCTGTATGACTAAAAATGTATGTTTTCAAATATGCTAGCCTATGATGTAACCTAGAAGTCACCATTATCACCTAAATCATACCTGATTTAATCTGCTCGTTAGCTGTGTTTTCTTGCTCAGAATCTCTCACTGTCTTCATTTCCATCAAAACAGGCAGTTGAGTGGGAAACTTGGGACTCCAGTGTCTGCTTATTTTTACCAAAGGAACTTCTGTCATTTCATAAAAACTCTCATTTTTTGATTCAAGTACAGTTTTATTTCTCTTACTTATAACACTTATGTGTGTTTCTAAAACAGTGTATGCAGATTTGGAAAACAGGAGGAGAAGGGACGACAAGAGGTCACCTGCTCTATACACCAGCCTAAGGACAGGCTTATCTCTCTACACGGGTGCCAATATTTTCTGTTAAAACCTCTATGATTAAGGTTTTAAAACAGCCCCAGTCAACACCACTTGCAATACTTTACTGTCCTTACTACTAAAAAGGATTCCATAAGGCTGAGTATCTTGTTTTGATATCTTCAGTACCTAATACAAATTTCCCTTAAGCTTATTAGTTGTCCTATCCACTGTGGACATGAAAATTGCTCTAATTTTATGCAGCAACCTTTTGCACATGTGGTACACATTTGCACATCACATCTCTCTCTAATTTTTTCCTTTCTTCAGATAAACTGGTTAAATTCAATTTATTTATTTATTCCTAAAGCTAGAAACCATGACCACCACTCCTGGTATTTCCCCTACCTCTATTTTGCTCAGAACTTTCTTGAAGGATAGAGCCCAAAACTATACTGGGCTTCTTTTCTAAAGTTGCTTTATAATATTGTTTACACACATATCACAGTCAACTCGTCTAATAATTCCTCTAGAGCCTGTGAGACTCTATGCCTCTGCTGAACTTTGTTCCAGTCTCAAAACAAGCTGTGCAGTGACACCATCTGGTTTGGTTTTGCCTATATAGTTCTTCTGCATTTAAATTGCTGTTTCAACCTAATTCAGTTTAAGCTGCTTTATAAAAACTCTCTCCTTTCCTTGTAATAGCTTTGTGTCCTCATTCGGTGCTGCCCACACAGGACTTCTCCTGTTTTCAGGAATAGAGTTGGCGTTTCTCCCACACGAAAAGTTTGTGGGGAGGGGGCAGTATGTGTTATCAAACTAATCAATTTTGAAAACGCAGACAAGCTTTTTGGTACAAAAGACCTTTAGTTCTGAAATAGCTGAAAAGTTTGAAGATAAACCTGGGTTCAGAGCAGTCATTCTGACTTGAACATAATTAATTTAGTTTAAGAGAGTCTTTCTGCTGCTGAAGTTTGAAATTATGAATAGAAGAACCATGACAAGGATTTTTTCCCTTTTTTGTTATGATTCACTTGGAGATTCTCCATGATCGTGGTTTGTTTAGAAAAGCCTTGAAAACAATTCATTAATGCAATAAACATAAAGGACAAATCAGAGACAGGGCAGCTGTCTTCTCCTTTTTGATGTTCCAGCATAGGCACTAGAAATGGGTAAGCTCTTGCTGAATGAGGAATGGGTGAGCTGCAGTTGCCTGTATTGTCTGTGACAACCATGAAATACTACATTCTTGAAATACAAATGTGAAAATCTGGTAACTCATTTCTTTTTTTCTCTATAAACTGACACCTTCCTACTGAAGTTCATCATTTTCATATTGACCATCTTTGTGATAATAGAACCATGAACTTGACCTGTCTTTGCCGTGTTTGATCACACAGTCTTATGATTGGATGAGAAGAAAAATCACGGTTACCTCAGTCATAACCAGTGAGGATTAATGAAAGGGGAAAAGATCAGGTTATTGTATTTTCTTGAAGAGAAAACTTGGGTCGTTCTCTGCTTTCTGTTGCAATACAAAGATGCCAGGAAAAAAAAAATCTCGGGAGAGGTGGAGAGAGGAAAACTTACAGCTCATGCAGTTGGTAGGACAGCTTGACCTACATACCACTGAATACTCCATTTGAAAACTCAGGAGAACCATCTATTGCTAGAATTCACAGTTATAGTAGCTGAAATACTTCTGTATTTTGTGACTCTGAAAATTATAAAATAATTCTTGAACATAAACCAGAATTTAGCTGAGAGAAGGAAAGATTTACATAGTTAATTTACTACTTCCGTTTATGATACCTGCTTGTATATCTTTTAGCTATGTAAGGGTACCAGAATGGATTTGATTTTTACATAGCATCTGGGGGGGAGGCAGCGGTCTGTTTTGCCAGAACATATTTTTCATTGGTAAAGCTGCTCTGCTTAATGAGAGACTATCACCAGAACTGTCCATTGTGCTGTTTTTTTTAAAGTGATTTATTAATCAAAGATGTATTGTCTTGCAATTTTTTTATAGTTATGTGTTGAATGCAGCAAGTGCTTTTGGACAAAAAAGGAACAAGAATATTTTTTCATTCTCCATTTTATTTTCAAGACTAGAATTCTTCAAAGCTAATTTTGGTATTTTTAGTTTCAAATCAACATTTTCAGAGCAAATTAAGCTGTGTAAAATTAAGCAAACAGGAAAGCAAAACTGTCTGCAGTAGTTTGCTGCTTTTCTTGGTGTGGTTTTGGCTTTGGGTAGACTCAGAACTGTTTGGGTTTGGTTTGTATTGTTCTCTACCTCTTACTTTCCCCCAGACATACTCATTAAGCTTGGACAATCAGTGACTCATACTGCTCAAAGGCTGTTGTCTTACGCAAACAGCTTCTTTCTTACAGACTTCCATGAAACTCTATTTTATCTTTTTTTCTTTGTCAGTAATCCAGATTAAAAGGTTAACAGGAACTGTAGAGTTACATATAGTTTTACAAGCAAGAACTTAAATAGTTAGGCATACTGACTTCAAGGGTGAAGTCAGGATAAAAAAAAAAAAGCAAACCAAATAATACTGTGGCTAAGAGATGAAAAACATATTACTGTTACTGCATTTGTGAAAATGGTAGCAATTTTATTGGTAAGTAATATTTTTTTTCTCAAAGTGACTACAGTTGAATGTGATTTACAGAAATGAGCTGTGGTGTTTTGTTGGGGTTTTTTCCCCTTTTCCCTATTAGTGGGCAGGAAAGAATCAAAGTGCAGGGAGTTTTTTATTGCTGCATTTGAGTATGGTCTTTTTGAACAACCTGCCCGCCAAGTTTGTTAGGAATCTTACTTAGATGGCACTGTTTGCTACACTTGCTAATAAAATATTGCCAAATAATAGCTTGAAATTTGTAGGTGAAGTTGCACAGATAGCTGAGCTGATTTAACAGCTCAACAGTGCCAAACAAAAATCTTCCTTTTTTCTACCTGTGTGCCTTCCACCTCCCCTTGTATAAGCTTCATTCAGAATGCTCTAAGATGCTGCAGCTCACTAAACTATTAGACCAAAGAAAAGTTCTTTGCCAGATTGTGGAGCTGGATCAGCTTAGCGGAAGGGCTAAAGAGCACCAAAAATGGCTTAATACTGGGAGGGATCATGGAACTAAAAGTTGGTGCGTGGGGACGAAGGAGGGGTTTAGGTTTTGAAGAGGATCTGATTCTTCATCCTTTAGTGGACCTGAGCTATTAAGTTGGCTCCAAGGTATGTAATTCTACCATTTGAGAAGCTGAATTGTACATGTTTTTCAGGAAAAAATGTTGTGCCCAGAAGTTGTGGTAAATTCTTCTGAGTCCCTATCATGTGTCCGCCTGCCTCCCAGTCAAAACTAAATGCATGATTTGAGTAGATCTGTCCTCTTTAAGACTATACATATTTTCTTCTGATATGTTTCTGTTATTTTTTTAGAAAGTCTTGTCTTTTTTGTTGTTGTTGTTGTTTGAATTGCTGATGCAGTAGCTACCAGACGGTGGAAGATGACCTCACCAAAAGCCAAGAAAGGCACAGCATCCAGAAGGGGAGTCCAGAAGTAAATTATAGATGGAACAACAGATTAAGTTGCTCTTTGGCTTACCTCTGGGTTGTCTTTTTTTTTCAGTTACTGTAGCACTGGAATCTATTTCATTCCTTTTAAAGTGATGAATCCTGAAATGATGTTTGTACCTGTTTTGAAGAATACATGTTTTATTAAAATAGATGTTTATTAAATAGCCATTTTATTAAAATATTTGCACAATTTATGAATACTTCAATACAAATGCAAAGTTTTGCCAACTTTGAAGTGAGGATGTGTTTTCTTTATATACACAAATTCATATCTTAAAGGCAAACTAAAGTGCTTTTTTCTGCTTTATAATGTAGAAATAAAGCTTCATTTACTTTTGTTGTGGGTACTTTATAAAGAACAGTGGTGTTGCATCTGATTTCTTCTAATTTTGAGTAAGTCCTATTGAGGGCCACTTAGATGTACACGAAGAGGAAGTCTGAAATGGTAGAGACACCTTTTAAATATTTTTCAAGTGTTTGAATTAAAAAAAGAGAATGTAAGACAAAAATCACATCCTTGCATTCCAGTTTGTTACAAAATATGTTTAAACAATTATTTGGAGAACAGGTAGTGAATGTTAGTCATTTTTTTCATAGTATTTGTGTTTGTGTCACTTTTCTAATTATTCAGATTTTCTCTGGAAAGGAGGAGACCAGAATTTCAGACATAGGGCCCAGGGCAAAGAAAAAAACAAACCAAAACCCAAGGTCCATTCTCAACCGCCCCCTCAGGTTTTCTTTTTATGTTAGTGAAAAGCTGTAATTATTAATAATTTTGTAAAGTGTCTAGTTCCAGTGGAAGCTTGACTCACATGTGCTTCTCATAACAAAATAATGGTTTACCTTTTTTTCATAGTTGAGAAGCATGTAACCTTCCATAACCTTTCTTAAAAGTACTTCCTTGCCTGGCTTTGAGTCTTGTTTTCAGAGCTGTAAGTAAAAAAATGCAGTGTTTAATTTTGGTGTGAAATACCACTACTTTACATTTAGATACTGAAAAAAAAAACCCAAACCAGTTAGGGCATGAACATTATTCTTATCAGGGAGAGTGCTTTATGAAGCTTGGCAAACCAAAACGAATGCATATGAGCCAGTGGGTGGTGTATTTGTGTGGATGTCCAGTGCTCTGCTAGCTTGATTTTATGTCTGAATCGCTACTGAAATAAATATGTTGTAGCATAAAATGTTGAATGAATGCTGAGGTTATGTTTTGAAAACAAGGGAATCCATTGTTTTGAAATAAAACTGGAATAACATATTTAAAAGTTCGTTTCTACTCTGACTGCTATACAGACTCAATCAGCAAAGTGTGGCTGGTGACTTTAAGCATAGCATGCTTTTCATTTCAGATGCAAAACAGGACTGCTAAAGCCTCTCTCATATTTAAAACTCCTCAAACCAAACTATCATTTTAATGACTTCATTTAATCATTTTGTTCAAAAAGTATGTCACACTATTCTGAAGAACTTTGTCAAGAAAGCATATTGTATTCTCTTGCTGTCTTGCATACTCAAAGTTAATGTCATTCTTTTGTACTTTAGTTGTTTGACATTTTAATTGTTTTAGAAACTTATTTACCAGTAAACTTTCTCTCTTTATTTTGAAGTTTACAAGCAGTGTGTTTTCTTTTGAGACTGCCAAAGCCAAATGCAGGAAACACAGATATTTCCATATATTTGAAAAGAATGTTCTGAGGTGCAGATTTTGTAAGCCATCCCTGTCTCTTCCCACCCCAAAAAACTCCTGGAAAAAGTTTGTACTGGCAAGTGTTCTGCGAAGAAAAGGGGTGCTTTCCATCCTAGGTGAATGTTGTTTCAGGGCTTGCCTTTGCTCACAAGAGACTGCAAAGCTACAGTCGTGGCAAGCAAGAACGCCTTTGGCTCACTGTGACCTGCAATGATGTTTTAAAGCGTGGGATGGTCAGGATAAGCGAAGTGGAAGGCTGTGATAATCCCTGCAGTGCTACTGTACATACCGCATACTGTATGTGCTTGCACACGTGTGTGTTGTTTTGCAGAACAGGGATAGGGAAACGGTAGGATTTTGTTGCCATCCCTGTTTGAAAGTAAAGCCCCCAACACAAAAGAAGCAAGCTGCCTTTAGACTGCATCTACTGCTCTTGATGGCTCCAGGTGTGTGTAAATATTAGAGAACAGCAGGGTCCTGCATTCCCAGAGCCACTTGAGCAGTGCCGTGAAGACAAGTGTCCTTACTGGTATTGCAGCCATACTCCCAAGCTCTCCTGCTGTTTCCAATCTGTGCGCACAGCCGTGAAAAAAACGGACTGACATTTACAGGCACAGCAGGGAGACTCTTGAGTAGGGAATGTTAAAGACTCCGCTACCTATGTTTCAAAGTGGCCACTAGGAGAATTAGTCGGCACTTCAGCTGATGGTGTAATGAGGCTATTGATAATGAAGCACAGAATGCTTCTTTTAGTGCTTGAACACTTTGCAGACAAATTGTTTCTATTTTTTTTCCTTAATCTAAAATATCTGGCGAAAGAATCAAATTCAGGATGGGTATAAGATATTTTTTAGATGGTGCTGCTTTGCTAATTTTTACAGGAATATTTCCCAATAAGTTAATATAAAATGATAATGTAATTCCCGATGTCTGTTACAGCTAGCATTAAGAAGGGGGTCAGCTGCTTTCCTGAGTAGTTTGACAGACTTTACTCACTGTTTTATCCTAGTGAGCTGCCAGATTTGGGATGCCATAATAAGAGTAATGTAATTAGGTTTTCTGCACGTTGTCTGGTTGACTTCTTAGTTAAGAGTTTCTTTCCCTTTGGGAATAAGACTAGACAGCCTGTCATTTGCTATTACTAATTCTGCTTAGCATTATCACTGGAGCTTTTTTGTAATTAGCTATCTTAGTTGGCTCTTAAATTTTCATAGCCAATTGAAGCTACATTTTAGCCAAGTTCCATATCTGAATTGCATTCAGTCCATTAACAAAGTTGGTTAAAAGGCTCTTAAAACAAAAGCCAATAGATGTGGTTAGCACTTCCATGTTTGCAGCAGTAGCAGTACCAGCCTCCAATGAATATTCTCAAGAAATGGCACTTCCTTCTAGCAAAGGAAGTGAACAAAGAATGACCAAAGTTTGTTTTGGGAACAAAGGCTGATTATGCAGAATACTTGTAGAAAAAAAATAAAATTTAAGTGTGTCTTTTCTGGAAGAAGGTGGGGGAGATGCAGAAGGGGGAATTAATGGTTCTGCTCAGACTTGACAGGTTCTGGAAAAGCCAAATAAATGAAGTTATGTTTTTCTCCATTTCAGCTGATCAAAATTATTAGCAAAACCATCTGAAGCACCTTCTGGTGGAATTGTCATCTTGCTGAGTTTAGTTTGTAAAACAACCTGCCAGACATTAAAAAACCTGTAAGCATGCCAGCATATAGACTCAGAGCACCGCTTCTCTAGCTGATAGACCCTATAATTTTCTTTTATACTGAAGACCATGGCTGGATACCTCAGCCTCCCAAATAATTTAATGTAACATCAGTCTGAATTTTTTATCCCTAATAACACTTGTTTAAATTAGATTTTTCTCCTCTTTTCTTTCTTTAAGGTGTAGGCAGGAGATTAACAGCTTTTGAATCATCCCATGACAAATAATGGCTTTCTCAGACTTTTCTGCTTTTTAAAAAATAAATAAATCTTTACTGTTGTGAAGACATCAAATATTAATACTGCTACAGTTTTAATACAGAGTCTACTAGTTGCTGATGAGTTGTTTCAAGGATGGTTTGCAATGCCCTGTATGTGTGATGATAGGTAAGTATCAGTAGATTCATTGCAGGAGGTGTGAGGCAAACCCCAGATTATGTCTGAATAATCAGTGTGTGTGTGTGTGTGTGTGTGTGTGTATTTTTTTATTTATATATATATATATATGCTTTTACCAGCATATATAGTGGGACATCTAAATTAGTTTCCAGAGTGCACCACTTCCATTGTTAAATAAGACGTAGAGCTGGAGCTCTTTGAACATGAGTTGGATCCTGTTGCTTGTAGCTGACCTGCAGTATCAAACCAACTGGAAATGCTCTGTGGCAGTAAGTGCCGGTTCCTTCATCTCTCTTGCTGTTTTGGGGTGCTGGGCTCTCTGTGATGATGCAGTACTCGAAGGGAGAAGGAATCTTATCTGTCTGAAGGTTGATTTTCATGATGTCCTTTCTCATAGGTAGGGAGAAAGCAGGTGTGGTGGGATCAGCTTCTTTGGAAATTCCTAGAGTCCTAGTTGATCTCATGGATCGCTTTATGCAACCGCATGCTAACTCACATGCATTTCAGTTTTCTTCCCCCATATTTTCAAGACTGAGCAACTGAAGATTTAGAAAGGTGATTCTATGAATTCTTGCTTCATTTTAGGCCTTCTTTATCTCTGTAGATGATACCTCTATAGCAACAGTTTTGGGGGTTTGTGTGTCTTGTTGTCTGGTTTTTTTTTTTTTCCTTTTCTCCTGAAGTGATACATAAAAAAGGGAATATACTATTTTTGTGAACTGTTTTGCCTGGATGCAGAGTAAGCCGGACAGCTTAGAAAAATGCAGCAGCTCTAATTGGATGCTACAGACTAGTTTTTCTCTGCACTGATGTGCCATGTTTTTAAACATGAAGTCAACCAGCAGTATTGCACTTGTACTTCTTTCTAGTTGTCTGTGTTTCATCTTATCTCAATCAAAACCTGTCTTCTTTCAGACTAGAGCATATCCTGCTCATATAGGCTTTCATGCCAGATTTTAATGCCCTTGCATTTAGGTCTACTGCATACAAATAACTGAAGTATTTTCAAATGGACCTCAAGTTCCACAACTAAGCTGCTGACAAGTGAATCCTGACAGCTTTTTCTCCATCATTGTGAATGCTGCAACAAGCCAAAATTGAGGCTTTGCATTTTCTCAGCGATATCCCAAACAGTAAAAGAGTTGTGGAGGAACTGTTATTTGATGGGAGAACGATTGCCTCCCGTATTTCTGCCCCTTGTGTTGGAAGGTCATCTTTCCAACCCTGCAGACCTTAGCTGCTGTGATGGGTTTTCATAAGTATACTCGAAAGAAAAGTGACAAGAGTACAGTGAGACAGCTGTGAAGTGTAGTAGAAGTGAAAAGAAAATAGACGTTTATGAACTTTCCTGAACTAATTCCTTTTGCCAAACCACACCAGACAGGAAGAAGCTGGCACAGTGGTAATCTGCATCTGCAGCTCCTGAGAGAAGGAAAATGCTTCTTTGGCAAATGAAGCAAGAAACCTAGAAAATTAAGGATTAATATGTTCATTTATAGAGAAGCAGTGAGAACACAGTAAGATGAAATACAACCAAGGAGGATGCATTTAGAAGACAAAAGAGCCCTGGAAGGGAAGGTACTTAGCTTTGTTCAGAATGCAAACTATAACACGCAGTCCTTGGAACTGGTGAGTTGCACAGCTGAATGTTAAAAGAAATTAGTTCATACCACAAGAAATACACAATCTGTGCCTTGAAAACCTGAAGGTACTTTTCTTTTCTGCCAGGAGAGGAGTGGAACACTGGATCTACTTGAAAGTAAGTAACCCTCCAGCTAATTTTGTCTATCTGCTGCTAAACTTCAAGAAAAATAGTCTTATTAATAAACTGAATTCCTTTCTGAAAACAGATATATCTATAAAAATGCCTTTATTCCTGCATTCTCACTAATCTGTCATTATGGAAATGTTTGCTTTGGAATGGTGAAGGTGGATCTGCACTAACAAATGTGCAGTCCTTGACTCACTTCTAATAATGCTTGGCGATAGCCATAGTGAAAGGTATAGAGTAAACGGCACCACATTCAGAAGACAATATGGTGCTGAAAATATCTGGACATGGTCTAACAACTAGTTCCTTTTGTCACCGATGGAGCTGATGATCAGTAATTTGTAGGATTTGGGTTTTTTTTAATCAGTGTTGTCAAACCTGGGATGAGGTGGAATTTAAAACTCTCTCTTATCCAGACCAAATGTTACTTGATATACCACTTTAGAGACTGACAACATTTTTTGCCTCTGTTATCTTCATACATTAGCTGGTTCCATGTGCGGCAGTGAGTTACCTCACTGATTGCTTATTTCCTTTCCTCAAGTCAAAGCCCTCCTAAAAACACCTTTGAAACTTGTAATCCATTTCTGGTGTAAGTGCAACACAAGGTTTTCTTTAAATCTGACCAGAATACTTTTTTCTCTGTGTGGAAACTATTCTGTTTTGGGGATGAATTCCATTGTTTCTATGGAAAGCTTGAGTTTTCTGAGGTGGTAGTGCGCAAGATATCATTTGAAGCCAGTAAGAGCTGCAGTTATCCAGTATCACTGAAAATCAGGTTTATGCGCCTCTAAAAATATACCCCTTGCCTGCAAGAAAGATGATGATATTTTTGGCTGTTTAGCACACTGCTGAATTATCTTTAAGAGCAGTGATAGAAGCAAAATTGCAAGATAGGCCCTAACAAACAATGAGCAATTTGTTAATGAAATTGCATGCTGCAAGACTGTAACTCTTAAGCTAACTCACAGAACTTACGCTTGAACTTGACATTCTGACATTCAAGGTACTGTGAGCAAGGCAATGAGGAACCACAGGCATGAGAAACAAATGTATTGAAATGTGTCGTGTTTTTGCTGTGTTCTTCACAGTTTTTGCCTGTTGGCTTTGTTTTAAGCTCTTTCAAGAGGTGGTTGTCTTCTTACCCATGTGCATAGTACCTCGTGTACTAGAATGTGAGATGTTGAGTGCTGATGGTGAAGTGAATTTTCTTTTATCAGGTATTTTGCTTACTTCATGTCAATATACTTCCTCCTTCTGCCTTCCAAGAGAATTTTTTGGTTATTCTAACCAGTAGTTTAGCTTTATTAGACTAATTATTTAGCCTCATTAAGCTAATTATTAGCTTTATTGAAATTGGCATTGCCCTGAAGAGCACTGAAAATGAGAGGAGCCATAGCAGACCTGAGGCACTGGCAGGCATTGAAACAGGCCAGGGCACACCAGAGCGTTGTGCTTAGAGCTGAGGAAATGGAATTGCTTTCCTGGACAGGCTCTCTGATTCTTGCCTAGGGTTGAAGTTCCAAGGTGTGGGCCTTTCCTACAACAATGGTTGCCTTGTTGCTTCCTCTTCACCACAAAACAAGACAGAGCCATCCGCCTTGGGTCTTCCCTTCATCTCTGTCAGTTCTATTCAATCTGATTTCTTCCCCCTTTAAGTGCAGACAATGTTAACTGCTATTTGATGCACTTGTGATCATACAACTGATGTCTAATCAGGGCCGTGCTTGCAATGTTCAGAGCCCTGGGACCAGAAGTAAGAGTCCTGCACAGGTACTGGGGAACCCACTAGATCACTGTGGGTCAGCTGGGTTTTGCAGCTTGACAGGGGCTAAAATGTTTTGTTGTTGTATTTTGTTTGTTGTTGTTTTGGGTGGGGGGTTTGTTTGGTTTTGGTCCCTGTGGAGTATCAGCCCAGTCCTAACACTGAAAAAAGGTGGAGAAATTAAACTTCAATATGTCTTTGATCATTCAGACTCTGAAGAAACTCAGAACAAATCATTGCTGTATCTTTCTGTTTTCAGAACAAGGTTTTTGAGAGCAGTCAAATTCAACAATTACTGTTCTGGAAATTTAAACAGATCACTAAAATACATCAATATTTTTGCTTCCTCCTCATCAAAGTATTTGATTACCATTTGATGATTAGAGGACTTCACAGTCAGAAACCTTTTGCCTCTCACTGTTGTATCCTTTGCAAAGAAAAAGTTGAGTTCAAGACCTGCCCCAGAATTCACGCCTACTTTCTAGCTCCTTTTGAGAGGTCGAGGGGTGTTAAGAGTAGCACATAGCCTACGGAGGGCATACACATAAGTGATACCAAATGGAATGTAAACTGTTTCTGAAATGTCTAAGAGCACCTCTGATGTGGAGCACAGTTCTGAGAATTAGGGCATGCTATTCCTCTACAGTTCTTTGCTGTGGAAGAAATGGACAAGTCAGTGGATTAATTATGTAAACCTTGTATTTAGTTTTGCTTCCCATTAATGATGAGGATAGCATGCATGGGAATTTATTTTTACATTCAGGATTTCTTACAGTTAGCCTATTTTACCAAAGTTAAGATTCAGTCCATTCTCCATCTGACTTTTCAGTTCTTATCAGCGATCCTGACACTTTATTGATGAGATATAAATATGAAATGGAAGACTCTACAAGCTCAAATGCAGCAAAAGAGCTTTTTATAGGGCTGTTTTCCCCCTTAAGCTGTTCTGTTCTGCCTACCCTAAAAAACAAGCAAGCACCAGAAGAGAAGAATTAACAGCAAACAAAATGATATAAAGGGAGACATTTTTCACCTGTCCTTTTTAGAGGGGTAATTGAAAGAGACAGAAGTCAACTAAATTTAGTACACTAAACCAATGTACAGTGCTGTGAGTTCCTCAACCTGATGGATCAAATACAGTTCTTTAAATCCTTCCCATTGCAAATGCAAGGAGAGAGAATAAAAAGAGGCTTTGTTTTCAGAGTTGTTATTCAGTTAACTGTAAAATAATTTCCAAAGATAAAAAGATGTCCTTAATGCTTTACACAGTGTGGATTCAGGTTGGAATCTTTTTGTTTTGCAAAAAGTCTTCATCACCAGAATCTCTTTTCTTCCTTGTTCAGGCATTTAAAACCCACATTCAGACCTGTCAAGTCTTACACTTGGAGAATGAGACTCATTCAGTTGATTCCTGTCTCACATGTTTCTACAGATAGCCTGGATATCAGTCAGAGAGCAGATTGGCTTTACAACAAAGTTAATCTAATGGGTTCATGGGGTCAGTAGCACAGTCCTGCTTCCTTTTGCGGCTCCCTAGTTACGTGTTCCTGCCCCCTTTACTGTGCCAGTGTTGCTCATTCAAGCCTGTGGTGAGCTGGCTAAACCTGCTGAGTGTACATCCCTTTTTTTAAACAGGGGTCGGGGTGGTGGTGGTGTTTGTTTTCAGAAGGAAATTTTAAAGCCCCTTTTTATCTAAGAAATAAATATTTTTCCCTGGCCCATAATACTTTAATGTCATCTGTTACTGGACTGGATGTGAATCATTCAGGTACTGGCCAAAAGTATTTGTTGGGCAGCTCTGAATACATGTTCTGTCCTAAGAGCCCTACACTCTCTGAGAAATTCCAGTCTGCCTTCAGACAGTAGAGAATTAGCCAAATACCTGATCAAGCTGCATCGTCGGCCCTCATCACTGGTATTTTCCTATTGAGAAATACACATCATAAGTTGCATGTGAAAGTCAATTATGGAAAGCAAACTTATGCAGGACGAAAGAACAAATTAAATCCCCTCAATTACCTCCATTTTCTGGCATTGCTTCTAGTACTGGAGCCTCAAGCATCACTAGGTGTTGTCACTCTCAGCATGGCACTTGCACCACACTTTGCTGCTCTTCTGCTAAGCAGGTCACAGGGTTAACTCCAGAATGTCCATTTCAAGCTATTAACTTTGTAATCAGAAGTGTTGAGGAATATGATGAACTGGTTTAGAATAATTTCCAGGGCTGTCAAGATGCACTTGGCTTGCCCCATGACTCCAAGAGACATGCAGTGGAAGCTGAATGATTGGGAGGGACAAATTGGAACCAGTTTGCTTCTAGGCTACCCTGTATGGGTTCTTGTATTATAATAAATGTATGCTTATACAGTGGGTGGATTTGATTTTTCATGAAATGGATTACCAGTAAGTCTATGAGGTGGTCATGACATTATCTTTTACTGTAACATTGAAAGGAAACAAAATACACATCCTTTCACAGAAAAGCAGTGGTCCCCAGGAAAGTCTTTTTGTGTTGGAAGGATAATGAGATCCTTCAGAATTTTAGGCCTTCACCTCAAATGTGCATGCCTGAAGCTTTGTGTGTTATAATTATGAAGGGAAGGTGTCACAACGGAGGGAAGACACAGTCACTCAATATGAGTGATCAGCAGGCTTCGTTTATTGTACCTTACAGTCACCTTTTATGCCTTGTTATAATTAGCTCATACATATTACAAAAGTTAATGGTTAGTTGCCTAAATATCAAGTCCGCCCCTAGTTTCTCTTCTGTAGTTATCTGTTCCCACCTGCAACATTCTTTTCCCACCGAAATCTTCCTGATATTGTGTAACAAGAACAGCCAAGGACGGTGTATTTTTGCTTTACTTCAGATAAGCTGAGAGCGATGTGCATTTTTGTCCAGCCAGCTGGACTATGTCTATGTGAACTTTTTCAGTTAGCCAGTTATCCACAGGAAGGCATTCTTCCCACAAGTGTACTACCTGTTTGAGAGAAAGAGAAATTACAAAGAATGTGGAGTGTAAAATCAGTCTTGATGTTTTAAATAGTATTGACCAGGGACTCTAAAGATTTCCATGGACTGCTTGATAGAGTAGAAAGAGACAATAGAGAATTTTCTGCATGCTGGCTTTGCAGAAACATGTTTTATATTTGAGTGTTTTATTGAGTGCAGCAACAGAGTACACAAAACATTTGGAATCAATAATGATTTTGTACATCTTTCTTCCAAAGTTCCTAAGCTATTTTTCAAACATTGAGCCTTATGGCCTTAGGAGGAGGAACTCATATCTAGGTCCCAGGTACCCTCTTCCTTTTAAAGGCAGGGAAACGGGACCAGCAACACGGTTCATATTGCGCAGCACTACATGCTAAGTCAAGTGGTAAACTGCATATGAAATCCCTACCCAGCACATGCCACTTCATCTCCTGGTCCTTCATACAAGTCCTGAAAAGCATTTGTTCCTTGTTCACTGACCAGCTAAATTATTTAGGAGCAAAGTTAATGCCCTGTGGAGGCCTTGTGGAGTAAAACAGCCTCAGTCTGTTCAGTCAAAGCTAAGGAGCTATCTGTAGTGGAAGTAGGTTCTTCTCTAAACTCCTTTATCTGCCACAAATGAAGAGCAGTGTGGGTATGTCCTGCATTATTTCTCTTGGTCAGTTGCTCTTAAATACCAGGGGTGGTACTGAATTCATCATTTGGCCTCCCCTGGGCTGGGAATTACATTAATCACCTTAAGATAGTAAATGCATGTGCTGCATCAACCAAGCATTCACGTGGCTGACAATTTCCCTTTACAAAAGCCCTTTAACAGTTAAAATATAATTACCTGGGCAGACATGAGATGATTGACTGACTAGGTTGTATCATCACCTTAACTGTAATTCTAGGACTCCGCTAGCGTTATGAAGGGCAGAAATTAGCACATTTCTGCCTCTTTATCTGAGGGAAACTTCCTAATGCTTACAAATTCTGATTCTTTAATTATTTGCAACAATAAGTGCAATCTCTCTCATTACATTCTTGAAACCTTCCTCTTTGTATGAGTATGGACATTAAGCTGGTATATGTTTTCTTTGCATTTTGAGGATCTAGTCTTTTCAAAATGATAGATACTATTTTATAGGAAGCTGCTAGTACATCATTAATAAAAGATCAGGTATGTTTACCTTTCGAAATATTTGTTTAAAATTTGTCAGTTTTCTAGTAATTCTATGATTGCAATCAGTTCATAAGTTTGTGGGAAGAATTCTAAATATATATTCATAGAGGATGTTTTCTCAAAAAGGGAAATAACAATGCTCAGCATAAGGTTAAAAAGCAATAAAGGTCTTCTGTTGTTTTTACAAGTCTGATTTAAATGAAAGGTGTTTTGTAATGCTAGTAAAAATAGCTGTGCTTCATTTTCTGAGGGTGGTGAGGGGAGACAAAACTGGTGCCTACACATTCAAAAATTTCAAGGGGGAAATTAGATTGTCAGGAAAGGGTTTGAAATGGATGCTCAGGTATTGTAAGGAGCAAAAATGACAGTGTCCAGCATTCCTAGATTTGGCAGTGTTGAATACAGACTCTTTGAGTAGATATTAATCTTTTGTATTAATTGTAATTAACTCATTACATAAATGTGTTCTGTCTCTGTCTCCTCACTGCTTCCTGTAGCAGTGCGGAAAGAAGTTGACCTTTCGTGTTACCTTAATAGCTGTATATGCAAAATCTCTACTGCTTGCTGGACTGCCTGCTTGAAGCCAGCTATGGCCTACCATCAAAAATTATTTATCAGGTTTCAAGAGCCTTTATAGTGAGGCGGTAAAACCAGTATAGCCACAATATTACTGTACGTGTAGCCCATATAGGGGCTAAGGTACAAGCATGCGAGGTGAGGTTTTTTCAGAAAAAGACTTCTAATGCAACTGCCAGGTACTCACAGAGCGGAGTGTGTCACTGTGTATGATTTTGCCTAAGGACAGAGCAAGGGTGGGAGCAGGAGGACCCACTGACAAGTAGCCCAGGGATGTTTGGGGTGGGATGTGGGACCAAAGCTGAGACTAAACATAAATTCTGCATCCGAGAGTAGATGGGCACTTGCTGATGCTCCATTCTCCCACCCCCCAGTGGAGTCTGCCACGATTCAGGCACAGCAAGGCCAGGGTTAAGTGATGCCAAGGGCCCTCCCACCTGGCAGAGGAAGACTGTGGTAATGGCACATGAGGCTGCTGGAGGCTAGAGAGTGGGCCAGCCCTGTAACTCAGGCTTATCATCACGTGCAAAGCAGCGTGGGCTGTAGAGGGGCCAAGGGTGTGTGAGATCTGGGGTGGCACTGAGCCTGCGTGTCCATTCAGACAGCTGTGGGGCTCTGCAGGAGTGTGCTGCCTGGGATCAGGTGAATTAAGTGGTTGCAGTGAGGCTGTCAGGAATTTGTTGTTGTAGGAAAACTTTGTTTTTAACACATGGAAGAAATCCTCCTCACTTGGGTTACAGCTTCCACTTAGCTCCACCTGCAAGTCCATTAAGGCACTTGAAACTTCCCAGTATTTTGGTACACAGCTCAGGCCCCATAAATACACACCAGACCTGCATCACAGCTCTGGCTGAGAGACTGCCAAAGTTTTTAAAACTTTATAAAGCTATAAACATATATGAACCATATATGTACACTGGAAACAATCCAGATGCAAAAATCATCTGAGAAGGGGTGGTAAACACAGTGCCAGTTACTTTTTCATTACATAAAAGCTACAGGTTTTCCTCGGAACTGCAGAGCTCTGACCACGGTGAATTTGGCAAGCGGGCTGGTGTGGCTTAAGGCAGACCTATTTCTGTGCTGGAGAAGTGATTTCACAGGTATCTGGGGGATTTGAGGGAGAGGTAGAGGAGTATCCCTTGTTAGCTAGAAGTGGCTCCATGTATCTGAGCGCCCCTTGAGATGTACCCAGTTTGAGCCTCCTTCTCCACAAGGAGCATTTACAAAAATGTAGCCGTGGGCCTTTGCCTGCATAAAGAAATTTCTGTCATTGCTGGACTACTCGCTGACCTTGTAGTCTTCTGTGCCACATTGCAGAAAAGCAGTGTGCTTATTTAATAGATCTTCACGTGTATTCAGGACTTAAAGCCAGGTCCCACCAATAAACCACAGGCCTCGACTGACTCCAGTGGGGACCAGTGGTGTAGTGGAAAGACCTTTCAGTAAGCTGAGAAGAGCCCAGAGCGGGGGTCAGGGCCGAGTGGTTGTACTGACGGGAGTCTACATAAAGCTGTAGAGATGTGCCACGAGTAGTGTCTGCAGAGAACTCCACTTGCAGCCAATTTGTGGCAACGAAGAAGAGGAATTTTGCTAGCAAGTAGTAAGAAAGGAGCTACAAACTGTTTTCAAAAGAAAAGCAAGCTTTAAGCAAGAGGTCTTAGTCTTCCGCCAGAAGGAAGAGGGCTCGGTACTGGGTTGGCCCAAGGCCTCAGGCTGGGCTGCGCCCCCCTGGCACGGCGCAGTAAGGGGGCACACAGCTGCAGTCAGGAGCTTCTCACAGGCCTGGACCTGTCATGGTTTGAAGGTGTGTTTTTAAAAGAATATTTGTGCTCTCAATTAAACTTCTCAGCTTCTTGCTTCTCTGTTGCGTTACCTCTGAAAGGGTTAACAGGGGAAGGAGCTACACAGCTGAGAGACTTCAGAAGGAAGGGGGACCCAGGGCTGGGAAGGGCTGTGCCCCCCAGGAGGGCCTGGGCAGAGGTGGGGCTCTGCCAGCTGGGTCACTCATCTGGGAGTATGGTTCAGAGGCCCCAGGCCAGAAAGAATAACCGACTGCTCGTCCCGTACTCCCTCCTTTTGCCGTTTCAGTGGCGCTAGGGACCTGTTGAAGCCCTGGAGACTGAGGGGTGTCAGCGCAGAAGCCCGTGGGCTGAGCGACGCCATAGGCAGGCAGCGTCAGAGGCCTTTCAGCCTTACCCTGCACACATCCATGGAAGAGCTCCTTCTCTGAGGCCCTCTGCACCCTCCCTGTGCCATGGGTCCTGCCACCCTGCCATCGGCCCAGGACACTGTGTGGGAGAGCCAGGCTCATGGGGGAACTGCTGCGCCCACAGCCCCTGCCAGCTGCTCACTGGTCCCTTGGCAAGCACTGCTGTTCTGGAGCTAGTTTGGGGGGGTTGGGTTTTTTTTTTCTTTTGTCTTCAAATGCCTTCAAAAGATAATTACAAGGAGTTGGGGCCATTTGCTCAAGTTACTTTTAATCCTCACAGTGGTTATAATGAAGTGAGTACTGCACATCCATTTTACTAAAATAGAGTACAAGAACACACTTGACTTTCTCTCTGCAGACAAAAAAGGACAGATCGTTAAGAAAACAGATTTCCTTTGGAAGAGCTGCAGACTGAGTCTTTTAGACCAGCTGAGATCTTCGGTAAAGGGCTTTTGGATGCTTCCTTTCCCCTAGTGCTGATCCCAGCATCATTGCAGGTTTTATCTCAAAGCAGACAGGCTTACTTCCACAAGAACACCAGTAAAAGTGTGCTAGTGAATAGGAGAGATGTCCGTAAGAGAAAAGGAGGTAGAAACATCCCTTACCATGAACAAACACTTTTCTGAAGATTTCCATTTTGTAATACTGGCAGGTGCCATTCCCTCATGGTTCAGGTGAGTGTTGGGGATTTGGGTGTTTAGGTGCTGGCTGGCTTGCCTCAAGCTGAGTGCCCAAGGTACTGGTAGAGGACAGATGTTTTCACATTCAGATCCTCCTTTCCCAGTTCTTTACTGCTCAGAAGTTGCAGCACATACGCAGATGCATACTCACTCACTATTTCCTGAAAAATTGGCTTCTCAGAGCTGCTCTTGAAAGAAGCGCTGTCGTGCAGTCTCTTACAGAGGAACCAATGACAGGGATTTAAATCAAGCCCTTCCTGTCGGAAGAGTACGTAACTCCCTATCCAGAGTGCATTTTGAAGCTGAGATTACATTGCAGCTTTCAAGCTAGATATGTTTTATATAAAATAATTATGCGGTCTTGTGTTTAAGATATTCACTCAAGTTTCAGCCTTTGGTCTAGGAAATGCTTATTTCCCAAAGTGGAACAATGTCACTAGGAGAGATTCATACCTCAAATAGCCTTACTGCTTCAGGGCTGGGGTGCTGTCCTGGGAGACTGAAAACAGGGCTGTTCCATTCCAAGTGATCTACCCAAGCATTGCAATTTGTGAATAGAAGTCAGAGGTGAAAATGGGGCAGGTTGGCATCAGCACTTTTGTAACAATTTAGACTTTCATTTTCTCTGCTCTTTTTTTTTTTTTTTTTTTTTTTAAGGGGGGGGGAGGGAAGTTACCAAAATGATTCATTTCAATCCAAACAAAATGCAGTGATTTTATCTTTGCTACAGTTAACACAAAAATATATTTGGTTCGGATGCATTTGATTTTTGTCTATTTCTTCTTTTGTTTTGGTTCACCTGGTAAATAATATTCTCAAATATGATTAGAGGAGTCTATGCAGAGATTAATTGAGCAGAAACTGGTTCATAATTTCATAAATCTTTGCTCAATGGACTTGGAATTGTCTGTCAAAGCTTTGATTGACATGACAACATTATGATGCATTTTTGTCTGTGGTGACTCATCCAACATCCTTTGCTAGGATGGAAGAGAATTACATTGCTTTTTCATATCTACTGAGGGGTACAAACACCAGGAAGGGATAGGGATAAATTACTAATATGCATGAATCTTTTGCTTTTGTGTCATCCTGCCATTCATCATGTCTTTCCCCAAGTTTCTTAATGTCAGGACTCACTAGGATGAAAGTATTAAGTTAAAGGTAACTGGGGATTGAAGCTTTTGCATCACCTTAACACAAAAGCACCATTGATAAGGTTTTGCTTCACTGTTCTGCAATTTAAGGGGACTTTGAAGTCCACATATGTAAATGGCATAAGTAAACTCTGAATGACCACTAAAAATAAACCTGTTTGCTATTTATTATTTTATAGCACTACTGAATATGCTTGTTACTTCAGAGATGTGAAAAGAGAAAACCTCATCCTTAGTTGTCTCTGCAGAGCATTTGCAGACAAAGAAGTCAGCATGCACTGGTACGATCCTTGTTATAATCATACTACTACTCCACTACATTTTCAGAGTAATGAAAATATATTCTCCTTTTGGAATTACGGGATTCAATCCTTTGCCCTGTGTTAAACAGATAGTAGCTCAGACTAAGTGATTTTAGTAATCCTTCATCCCTTAAAAAATGTTAACCAAACCTACTACTACGAGTTACAAAAAATGCCATGGCTGTATTAAGGTGTTTCACAAAAGAACTTTTGAACTCTGGATTATAATGAAAAGCTCATTCAGAAAAGAGCAAAATAGTTAATTTTGCAGTGAGAGTGAAACACGTTCTTTGAATTTCCCAAAGAAGGTTTTCCTGTGGTAAACTCAGCCAGGTGAGATCTCAGAAGGAATAGTAACCAGAAAGTGATTCCTGTGATGTTTAGACTTGCAGTTTGCTGTTTTGAAATGTGCCACATAAACTGACTGACAGAAATGTTCATTTTCAATTAGGTGTCACTGATGGAGTATCTGTACTTCTTTGAGAGGGTGCAGTGCACTCCAGTCCTGCATTGTTAGGTTCTGCCACCGTTAATTCAGAAGTCAGTGCTGATTTCTGCTTCACATTCTCCTATGGCAGCCTTAAATGTCTTTCATTTGCCATGACACAAGATAGGTATCAGTCTATTTTCTTTCCTTTCTCACTGTATCCCAACTTGAACTGAGCTTTTGGTGGGCTCACCCCATGCTTCCCTTATTATCACATTTAAGGCATCCAGGTGGGGAGACAGAATGGAATAAGACACCAGCCCTCCATCTGTTAAAAAACAAGAAAAAAAAGAGAAATTAAATACAAGGTTTTATTGTTCTTTAAGTAAGAACAGATACAGTCCGTATGTCAAGGCCAAACTATATCCTACTAAATCTATCCCTTGAAGTCTTCCATTGGGCTGACCAAGGATAGATGGTAAACTGTTATCATTTGATATGGGATTAGGTCAAGTCAAAGTTCAAGTTTGAAGGTAACAGTGAGAGTCTCAGTTCAGCTGTCAAATGTATTAGTTTATATAATGAATAGCACATAGTCAGCATCTTTGCTACTGTTCTGCTAGTGGGGAGATTCATTTAGCCACAGATCTCCACACTCTTTAGAAGTCTAAAATGGCAACACGTATCTGTTCTAACTTAGTATCTGAATATCAATACAATCTTTATTCTTTTGGAGAAGAAAAGAATTTAGGTCTAGGATGTACTGGCCTAAAATATAAGACAATTATTTTTTGATGCATTTTCATCAATTGCCTCTGTGTTTCTGTTTTCTTTGCATATTTGCCAAACGCCTATCACATGAATTTATCAGGACATTTAAGCTTTTGAAGATACTTCAAGGACAAAATGCTTAAAAGTTTTTATGATGGCTGGATGAAAAGTGGGATGATGCAAAAAACAAGGGTTCCTTTTGTCACTTTGCACTAAGCTTGTAGAATGTAAGTTATACAGAGATATTATAAAATGGCACATATGCATAGCGTCTTAACCATAATGGAAAATGTGTGTCAAGGTAACACAGTTGATTTGGTAACATATCTGTAGGAAGAATGATGTTGCTGTCTGCTGAGAGAGGGGGGGAAGAGAGTAAGACATTCTGCCCCTCTACCCCTTGCCCTTAACATATTCTTATCATGTCTGAGACATATATTTTTAACCTAGGAATAAGGAGATTGAGGTCAAATCTCTATTCTGTGTGCTGCTTTTTAAATCCCTAGGGAATCTGTCCTTTTTTGAGTAAAACAGTAAGTCTAGCCTATAGCAGGTCAGGGAAAGGCTGCTGAGTACTTCCTTCCCTTCAGTTTCTCCTGCCCTTTTTTACTGTGGCACCGAAGGCCGCTGCTGCTTGGGAGCCCCCATCTCTAATACAACAGCCCAACATTCTTGTTGAAGCTGAGTAAGCTTGGTTTTGGCTAGCTAACGACTATGAAGTCGTTCTCCTGAAGTAAGTAGTGGAGTCATAGTATACTACCATGTGTGGGTGAGTGTCCCGCAATCCAGGGGAAAAGTGTGTCTGAGCTGCAGCAACAGCAAACTAGTTGTCCGATATAACAGCTGAAGGGCAAGTCTGGCGTTTCCCCTGTTCCAGCCCTGCAGTCCTGCTACTTCCTTTGCTATTTGGTGAGCACAAGGACCGTTGAGCTGACTGGACTGACCAAATAGTGAGTCTCCCCTCGAAAAAGACCGTTACTATAGTCATAGAGCAAACACCCTAAAAATCATTCTTCTTGTTGAAGTTTTATAAGAAATGTATATACATATATATATATATATTTATAAATATAAAGAAATATTTAAAGAACTGTATAGATCTGTGCTAGAAAACCTAGGACATCTACTTACAGGTAGTACAGTAGAACTCTTTCTTAGTGATTCAAAACAATCCATCCAAAACACAAGTTGAGGAAAAAATTGTGTTGTTTTTGACTCAGTTACTGTACTCTGTCAGCAGCACATTGCTGGAGATAGAAGAGAAGAATTAATGTCTTCTGGAAGCGTACAGTGTCCAAAAGAAACGCAAACACAGCATCACTAAATTTGCACCCCAATCTAGAATGTTAACTGTGTCCTCAGCAGCATCAAAACAGGTTTGCAAATGCATGAAATTTATAACTATTGCATGTATTGTTGCGATGACATAACAAAAATAAAAGGCATACCCAGTGACTAATGTTCACTCTGATTGAATACTTATTTCTATTGAATTTTAAACTCACTGGGGTAAAAACTTGGGAAAACAACTTCTTTCTGGAAAGGATCCCTTTAGCAAATGCTGTGACCACTCCTTAAATGGTTTTCAGTTCATTGGTCCCCCTAAACAGTTCTCCAGTTCAGCTCATTCTATTATGCACGTGTGAAATAGGGTTTTTTTCTAGCCTGAAGTTTTCTTTTAACCTAAATGTAGATAGCTTAAATTGATATCACCTAGGCTCTTTTACCTTTATGCTACTCTGTTCCAATAGCCATGATGTTTTGTTTGCCTGTCAGATGGGCGAAGTGTGTGGTTGCAGAATAGTAGTGCTTTTTTGTCTGTGGGGCACGAAAACAAGGGTGTATTGGAACCCTGCAGTTACAGGTCTGAACATTAAAGCTTGATCTGTTCAGGCATTCCTGCTTGGCAGCATTTAATCCTGGCACAGAAAGGCAATTCTGAAGTCCCTGCGTAGGTGATAGTTCAGTTGAGTAGCTTAGCAGCAGGCTACTTCTAGATCTAACAAAAAAGAGTTAACAGAATAGTGATTTGAATTTGAAAAAAAAAAAGGGGCGGACACGACACACCAGAATACAGTAATATTATCCGGAAATCCTGTGTCTTTGCATCTCATGTACATTCTCATTGTTTCTTCACTCCTTTCCTGTTTGCACAGGTGAAATGGACCAGCACTTCATCTGGCAAGTTGTTTTTCTTCCCTTCCTCCTGAAGGGGAGGCAACTCCCTGAAACTCCTGGAGAGCAGACAGAGATAAGGAGCATTAGATGCAGGAGCTGGAGCAGTATCAGAAGACTGAGGCCTATGAAGTCTTTAGCAGGAGAGCACAAGACAGACAAAAAGGCAAATCACACAGACAAGGTATTGAATGGGACAAAAATATGTGCCTGGAACAACACAAGATTCCCAGCTGGTTGTGCAGACTGACGCTCGTTTACAGCCTTTGATGTAAAGGCTTGTTAAAACGTGGATGCTCATCTCAGGGAGCTCATCTGTGGACATGAAACAGAACATTTTTCTTCCTGCAGATCCAGGTTTCATAAACGTGACATACAGCAATATACACTAGAAACAGCAATTGTCATCAGCAGTGACCAAACCATTGTTAATTGTTCTCCATTGTTCTGGTATTGCTTGTTAAAGAAAATGTGTTTTGAATTCAGAAATTTAAAGTGCTGAAGCAGTTAAAGTGGCAGAACCAGGCCTCGTCCCCAGTATAGCCCTAATCCAAGGCTGGTTTAACACCCACTCCAGTTAATCAGTGGGAGAACAGAGAAACAACAGATGATCAACTTGTGCACACAGGTGCTTGCAGAAACGCAGGTGTTTCTAGAGAAATCAGTAGATGTGAATAGGAATTGCTTGTTCAAAGACTTAAGTGTGCTTGAAGGAGTGTGTGAGTTAAAGCTGGCAGAGATCACGATCCGAGGAGGAGCCTGGAACCGAGGCAGAGACTGGAACCGAATAGATCAATCAGCTGGGACAGGGTCAGGTGATGGATTTGCAGAACTGACAAGACCAAAGGAAACTTCTAAAAACTTCGGACGTTGACTAATGATTTGATAAGTGTATATACGCCGTGCTGTATCCCTTTGCTCTCTGCCACTCGCTGGGGTGGTGGCCTAGCTCTGAGTTGTGATTAAAGCAAACAAATTATAACAAAGTTGTGATTATACCAAACCAATGCTGCCAGCAACTAGGTGAGATCGCCTGATGAGACTCGGACATGGGTAATTCCAGACACAGACCTGAAAGTGCTCTTGCGTTTAAATTTAAAAAATTGCATACTGGTGAGGAAGGTAATGAATTCGGTAAGAATGGAAAATACACCCAGCATTGAAAAGGAGGCACCCCTTGCTGAGTTTTTAGAGAATTGGGAAAAGATATCCCTGGCACAGGCAGGGCAGCAGGCACTCTGGGGCACAGGCTGGGATGCCGTGTGTCTGTCCAACACAGCTGCCTGACCCACATGCCAGCGAGGACCACGCTGCACCCAGCCCCAGGGTACCATTGGTGTTACACAGTACATCTAACACCGGGCAGCTGTACACGAATGACATCAAACTGCCACCATCTCAGTTTGTATTTGCACTCCCATCCCAGGAGTGTCTGTGCAGAGGAGGTATTTACTGCCGCATGCACAAGAGCAACGGCAAGGGCAGGCAGCGCAGCGATCTCCTGTTACCAAACGTGCTGCTCTGGGACTCCCAAACAGGCAGTCAGTCAGATCCCTGGCAAAGTTCTCCAGCAAAGCCGCCCCTGATTTGTATCCACCTCAGCTGTACAAACACGGTGTAAACAGAAGCAGAGCAGCTCTTTACCTCCAGCACTGTATGTCCCTTTCCTTCCCATGTCACCACCACCTGCAAAAGCACTCACGGAAATGAGCAAACCCCACGTGCCAGAAAGAGGCAGGGCTTTCAAAGGAAAGGAGGGTATTCAATGGGAAGCTGCAGATGTGCCCTGCCTGAAGAAGGCACCACTGGCAACCCCTCCTCTGTGAGAGCTGGGGAGATGCAGAGGGGGCAGGAAGGCAGGCGTCCGGGAGTAACTAGAAGCCCTGGTTTGCTATTGCTGCAGTATCCCTGGCTAGGGGACAATAGAGCTCTCCATGAAATGCCAATCAACCAAAAAAATTCAGAGGGGCACAACAGGGAGCACAAGCTGCTGGGCGTCAGCAAAGGGCTGTGCTCAGCTTTTCTGCAATAGGTGAGAGCGTAAGGGCACTTTAAATCGGAATGTGTCCTGAATCATGTTAGGAAGAAGACAAAGAACATATCCTGCTGGGAAGATCATTAATGATTAGGAAAACTATATGATTAGGCTACTATATTAGGTTATTATATTAATCATTAGGCTGCTATAAATTTGTCTCAGGTTAGAAAAGGCCAGGAATCTTTAAAGGACACTACAAAAAAACTACATTTAAGAGAAAAGGCAGTGTAGTAGCAAATGGAATTAAAAGGAGTCCTAGAAAGTAAATCTTTCAGTAATAAGCAAGCAAGGATAAAAACAATCTAGGGCATAGGAAAGATTAGTTCAGCCGCAGGACACACGGCAGATAGGAGAGCAAATTAGTTCTGTCTTTCCAAAATGTAAACAGAGAAAAAAAAACAAAAATCCAGAGCTTAACGTTTCTCTTTATTTTTCCTGCATCTAATTTTTAACTGTTAAGAGAAATAACACAAAAGCTTTATTTTTGCTAATGCAAGGAAACTGGAATCTGGAAGTTAAATTAATCCTTTACACACTGTCATTTGGGGATTATTTCTCCCAGATCCAAGGGAGACACTTTCTAGAAAGTTTTGCTATGAATGGTGTGATTAACTGAGCTGAGTTGAGATCCTTGGGTGCCTAAGGAGGCCCAGGCGATACTGGTATCATTCTTACTGTGTTATGGGAAGAAGCCAGGCACGCAAGGCTGGGCTCCTCCAAACAGCCAGCTCTGTACTCTGCTGAGTGATGCACAGGGTGCTGTGTGCCAGGATTGCAGAGTCCCCAGCCCTGACCAGCTGCATTAGGCTCAGAATAAAATGCAGTGGATTGTTTTGTTGCTGCTTGCTAGAGTTTTTATTACTATTATTAATTAATAAAAAGTGGTGGTTTTTTTTTAAAAAAAAAAAAAAAAAAAAAAAGATGTGGATGAATATAGCCTGGTATGTTAAAAAAGAACCTAGCCCTTCACACAGATTCCCAAACCAGCTGTCTTACAGGCACAAGGTTTCCCCTTTTTGGGGAATATCACCGCATCTGCCCATGCCATCTGTTTAACTCACTGGAGCAATTTTAAGAAGTGTTCTTGACAGACTGCCAGGACTGTGGCCCTTGAAGGCGTCTGCACGGGGAGATATTGGAGACGGGGCTTGCAGAAGGAAAGCACCCACCCAGATCACCAGCTCCTACTACTTGAAACAAAAGCCATCTAAAGCAAGAGAGCTCTGTACAAATCATCACCAGCACCTACGGACCAGCAGAACTCGGTGGGGTTGTTACTGTTCTACTTACATGAGGAAAATGAAAAGCCAGTAAAAAAAATGACAACTAGGAGAAAGAAGTTGTTAAAATGTTGATCCTCCATAAGAAGTATTACAGAATCCTTTTCTTACATTCTGTTTTATCTGAGATAAGGTCTGTGCTACCCTTGAGGACACTTGGTGGCGAGACTCTCTCCAAGAGTGGGGAATCACCACAGTGCCAGCTTAAAAATGCTATCCCGTAACTCCAACTTCAGCACGGACACCACCCCACCAGGACAGCGGGCCTCCTGGCTGTCCCAGGACAGCGGGCCTCCTGGCTGTCTGCCACCATGCTGGGGCCGTGGTTTCCAGAGCAGCCTCTGGGGCTACCTTGAGCAGCTGCTGCTGGCACGGCTCAGGTGGCTTCCCTGTCACTTGCCTGCCCTGCCAAGACTTCTTGCATTGTATTGTATTTTGGTTAAAGCTTTCCAACTGCTCTTCGGGACCTCATATTTATGTTTCCCGGGAGGCCAGATGTGCAAGGCTTGGCATCAGTGCCAAGGTTCTCAAGTAGTCCCTCTTTCTCAGAGGGTTCTTCTAGGACAGCAGCAGCACATGAGTCCTGATCTTCCTCTTCTGCAAAAAAGGCAAGGTGTAGTTTTGGCGTATCATCATAGCAGCCTTATGGTCTCCTAGATGCACGGTGAACTTACAAATTCCAGACATTTTGTGTTACTGCAACCTGCTTTGTCAGTGTAACAGGTTTGGACTGGCCATGTTCCTGCTACCAATGTAAACATGACATTAGTACAAAATGAAAAAGCCCCTCCTTGTTATCATCAGTGTGGCTCTGCAGACGACCAGCACTTCAGTGTCAGGGTAGCCAGGGAAGTGGGAATGCCAGCACTGAGGGAAACCAAACGTTACAGCAGAGCAAAACTGGCTCTGATGTGAGAATGTAAAGTTATCGGGTCCAATGCCGAGATTCACACAGATACAATGTCAAAACATCAGTTAGAAAATTCAGAAGCACCTGGGGAAAAATCCCTCCAAACAAAGCTGTAAAAAACCCCAAATTAACAGGACATACCATTGAATTAATCAAGCTTAGTCAAGATTTACCTGAACTAAGTATTTGAAAGAGAAGACAGGGTAAGCAGGAATCTTTGCTGCGCACACTCCCCCCCAGTTTTGTGTCCAAAAGGCTAAACATATCAAGGGAGCTTAGCAGGTGTCCTTTTCTAGGCCACCAGCTGCAGTAAAGCCATTGAGGGTCAGTGACTAAGGGCCAAATCCAACCAAAGTCTGAAAAGACTCGGCAACTGGACAAGTGACCCAGCTGTTGCCAGTGGGTGAAAAGGACAGAGACATGTACAGATTGTGCAAATACGCAGCATTTCAGTGGGGCAGTTCAATGGCAAGTGAGAAAAAAACTGTTTTAATGTGATTTCGCATTGATTTTTTCTGACCAAAATGCGAACATAAGAAACTGGATTTTATACACACTGTTGCATTTATTTTTAAGGTACTTTTAATGAAAGGTATATTCCCCTATTGCTTAGAAAACTACATGAAACAGGTCTTGCATTGGCTGCATCCCAAGAAATGACTGGGACACTGAAGGAACTTCCTTGATCCTCCAACGGGGCGACAACAACGACTCCTGCGCGACGGCACAAGCACGGGCTCCTCCAGCGCAAAGCAACAAATGGCTCCTCCAGGGCGCTGCCACCATCGGCTCCTCCTCGGCAGCGTCACAAAGGGCTGCTCCACGACGAGGGGCTCCCGAGGCGCTTTGCCACCAATCGCTCCCCTGGGGCGCTGCACTACCGGGGGCTCTCCAGGATGGCTTGATGACAATAAAGCACAATTAATACCATGCTTGAAATACAATACAGAACACAACAGATTTAAAGTACCACACAAACAATGCATTACCCACAAGACAACCGAAAATGCAAGTTATACCGCAGCACACACAAGACTATACAGACCAGACCCACTATACACACGATGCATAAAACACAAGACAACACAGACAATACAATATACAATACAAAACAAACCACAGCACAAAGCGCTACCTACCGTGCTCCAACGTGGAACAGCACAAGGCTCCTACAGGGACGAGGACAACGGCTCCCAGGGAACGGTGCGACCAACAGCTCCTCCAGAACAAAGCCATCAAGGGCTCCTCTGCAGTGGTGCGATGAAGGGCCCTCCAACACACGGCAATGAAGAGCTCCTCCAGGGGAGCACGATGCAGGGCTCCTCCAACATAATTAGACACAGGTGCCCTAGCAGACAGGGCAAGGAGCGGCACCTGCGGGACGGTGCAGCTAATGGCTCATCCAATGCGGCACAACAAAGGGCTCCTCTGCCATCGAGCCATCAGGGGCTCCTCCAATGCTGCACCACCAAGGGCCCCACCAGCATGGCACCACCAACAGCTGCTCCGCTGCACCAAAGGGGCTCCAAGAAGAGCTGGGCATCAAACAAACTGCTCCTCCGGCGCTCCCTGCTAACCACTGCTCTGCTGCGGCGGCACAAAGCCAACCTCTGGGGAGGCGCCAAGACACGCTCCTCCGACGGGGCAACAACAAGGACGCCTGCGCAACGGCACAAGCACGGGCTCCTCCAGCGCAAAGCAACAAATGGCTCCTCCAGGGCGCTGCCACCATCGGCTCCTCCTCGGCAGCGTAACAAAGGGCTGCTCCACTGCGGCACGACAAGGGGCTCCCGAGGCGCTTTGCCACCAATCGCTCCCCTGCGGCGCTGCGCTACAGGGCTGCTCCGGGGCGGCGCCACTGGGGGCTCTCCAGGAGCAACACTATCAGCATCTCCTCTGGGGTGGTGTGAGCGCAACGCAACACAACTCATACCACGCTGGAAAGAACAGACTTGAAATACAATACGTCATACCATGTATTACAAACAGCCCAGCAGAAAACACAAGACGCACCATAGGATACAAAATACAACCCTACGCACACCATACCCACTAGGCAGGAAATACAAGATACAACTCAAGAGACCCTCAGTACAATAAGCACTAAACCACGCAAAACCAAAACAATACATACAGCACAAAATACAGTCCAGATCAGATCATGCAATACTCAGTAGACACAGGACTACGCAATACGGAACACAAAACCAACTACAGTACGCTCCACCATGTACCCCCCGCCCTTGCTACAACCCATCCCCGACAAAGGACATTGTACAGACCACTTAAGAGACACAGAAGAAGATGCCGTTAATCAAATACACCAAACCAAACGCCATACAAAAGAGCAAACGCAATGATGCAGCGATGACAGGCTCCTCCGGTGACATCTGGCAAAGGGCTCCTCCGGGGTGCCGCCATTCAGGGCTCCTTCAGCGCCGGGCGACGAAAGGCTCCACAGAGACGGCCTGGGCTGTGTGATGAACATGTCGTCCTCTGGGGCTGGCACGATGCAGGGCTCCCCAGGCTAAACAACCCCAGCTCCCTCAGCCTCTCCTCGAGACACACACCACGGAAGAAATCGCAGGAGCCAGGTCATTACAAACCATAGCGCATGTCACAAGACACTTCCAGAAACAGCGCACAAAACCAGACGCAAAATACAAGACAGGAAACAGAATCTGGGCGCAAAATACCTCAAAAGACAATACGTACCAGAAAATACAGGCAAAACAAGACAAAACCCAGTAAAAGACACACAACAGAAGGTACTATGCAATACATATAACATACAACAGAAAACAAAACACAAATACATACCATCAAAACCATCCTGCACAATAAAAGACAGCATAAAGAATACACAGAATACTCAACAGACAATAAAAAATACTCTACAGAAAACAAAATCCATTCCATGCAATGTATACCATACAGCACACACTGTACAAGAACTACGACTCCATACACACAATACATATGCTACAATACAAAATACAAGTACCACAGTAGAAAAATACAGGCCAACTACAATGCAACACCATCCCAGACCGGACAGGAGATACCACAGGCAGGGACCAGACCCACAGTACCTACCGTAGAGTACGTACCAAATCACCAGCGTCAGGAAGATCTCCCGTGGGGCACTGCGATGCAGGGCTCCTCCAACACAAGTTGACACAGGTGCCCTAGCAGGCAGCACGAGAAGCGGCTCCTGCGGGGCGGCACAAAGAAAGGCTCCTCCAGGGCTGCGCAACCAAGGACTCCTCCAGAGCGGAAAGACAAAAGGGCTCCTCTGCCATCGAGCCATCAGGGGCTCCTCCAATGCTGCACCACCAAGGGCCCCACCAGCATGGCACCACCAACAGCTGCTCCGCTGCACCAAAGGGGCTCCAAGAAGAGCTGGGCATCAAACAAACTGCTCCTCCGGCGCTCCCTGCTAACCACTGCTCTGCTGCGGCGGCACAAAGCCAACCTCTGGGGAGGCGCCAAGACACGCTCCTCCGACGGGGCGACAACAAGGACGCCTGCGCAACGGCACAAGCACGGGCTCCTCCAGCGCAAAGCAACAAATGGCTCCTCCAGGGCGCTGCCACCATCGGCTCCTCCTCGGCAGCGTCACAAAGGGCTGCTCCACGACGAGGGGCTCCCGAGGCGCTTTGCCACCAATCGCTCCCCTGGGGCGCTGCACTACCGGGGGCTCTCCAGGATGGCTTGATGACAATAAAGCACAATTAATACCATGCTTGAAATACAATACAGAACACAACAGATTTAAAGTACCACACAAACAATGCATTACCCACAAGACAACCGAAAATGCAAGTTATACCGCAGCACACACAAGACTATACAGACCAGACCCACTATACACACGATGCATAAAACACAAGACAACACAGACAATACAATATACAATACAAAACAAACCACAGCACAAAGCGCTACCTACCGTGCTCCAACGTGGAACAGCACAAGGCTCCTACAGGGACGAGGACAACGGCTCCCAGGGAACGGTGCGACCAACAGCTCCTCCAGAACAAAGCCATCAAGGGCTCCTCTGCAGTGGTGCGATGAAGGGCCCTCCAACACACGGCAATGAAGAGCTCCTCCAGGGGAGCACGATGCAGGGCTCCTCCAACATAATTAGACACAGGTGCCCTAGCAGACAGGGCAAGGAGCGGCACCTGCGGGACGGTGCAGCTAATGGCTCATCCAATGCGGCACAACAAAGGGCTCCTCTGCCATCGAGCCATCAGGGGCTCCTCCAATGCTGCACCACCAAGGGCCCCACCAGCATGGCACCACCAACAGCTGCTCCGCTGCACCAAAGGGGCTCCAAGAAGAGCTGGGCATCAAACAAACTGCTCCTCCGGCGCTCCCTGCTAACCACTGCTCTGCTGCGGCGGCACAAAGCCAACCTCTGGGGAGGCGCCAAGACACGCTCCTCCGACGGGGCAACAACAAGGACGCCTGCGCAACGGCACAAGCACGGGCTCCTCCAGCGCAAAGCAACAAATGGCTCCTCCAGGGCGCTGCCACCATCGGCTCCTCCTCGGCAGCGTAACAAAGGGCTGCTCCACTGCGGCACGACAAGGGGCTCCCGAGGCGCTTTGCCACCAATCGCTCCCCTGCGGCGCTGCGCTACAGGGCTGCTCCGGGGCGGCGCCACTGGGGGCTCTCCAGGAGCAACACTATCAGCATCTCCTCTGGGGTGGTGTGAGCGCAACGCAACACAACTCATACCACGCTGGAAAGAACAGACTTGAAATACAATACGTCATACCATGTATTACAAACAGCCCAGCAGAAAACACAAGACGCACCATAGGATACAAAATACAACCCTACGCACACCATACCCACTAGGCAGGAAATACAAGATACAACTCAAGAGACCCTCAGTACAATAAGCACTAAACCACGCAAAACCAAAACAATACATACAGCACAAAATACAGTCCAGATCAGATCATGCAATACTCAGTAGACACAGGACTACGCAATACGGAACACAAAACCAACTACAGTACGCTCCACCATGTACCCCCCGCCCTTGCTACAACCCATCCCCGACAAAGGACATTGTACAGACCACTTAAGAGACACAGAAGAAGATGCCGTTAATCAAATACACCAAACCAAACGCCATACAAAAGAGCAAACGCAATGATGCAGCGATGACAGGCTCCTCCGGTGACATCTGGCAAAGGGCTCCTCCGGGGTGCCGCCATTCAGGGCTCCTTCAGCGCCGGGCGACGAAAGGCTCCACAGAGACGGCCTGGGCTGTGTGATGAACATGTCGTCCTCTGGGGCTGGCACGATGCAGGGCTCCCCAGGCTAAACAACCCCAGCTCCCTCAGCCTCTCCTCGAGACACACACCACGGAAGAAATCGCAGGAGCCAGGTCATTACAAACCATAGCGCATGTCACAAGACACTTCCAGAAACAGCGCACAAAACCAGACGCAAAATACAAGACAGGAAACAGAATCTGGGCGCAAAATACCTCAAAAGACAATACGTACCAGAAAATACAGGCAAAACAAGACAAAACCCAGTAAAAGACACACAACAGAAGGTACTATGCAATACATATAACATACAACAGAAAACAAAACACAAATACATACCATCAAAACCATCCTGCACAATAAAAGACAGCATAAAGAATACACAGAATACTCAACAGACAATAAAAAATACTCTACAGAAAACAAAATCCATTCCATGCAATGTATACCATACAGCACACACTGTACAAGAACTACGACTCCATACACACAATACATATGCTACAATACAAAATACAAGTACCACAGTAGAAAAATACAGGCCAACTACAATGCAACACCATCCCAGACCGGACAGGAGATACCACAGGCAGGGACCAGACCCACAGTACCTACCGTAGAGTACGTACCAGATCACCAGCGTCAGGAAGATCTCCCGTGGGGCACTGCGATGCAGGGCTCCTCTGGGGCTGCGACAGCCAGGGCTCCTCCAACACAAGTTGACACAGGTGCCCTAGCAGGCAGCACGAGAAGCGGCTCCTGCGGGGCGGCACAAAGAAAGGCTCCTCCAGGGCTGCGCAACCAAGGACTCCTCCAGAGCGGAAAGACAAAAGGGCTCCTCTGCCATCGAGCCATCAGGGGCTCCTCCAATGCTGCACCACCAAGGGCCCCACCAGCATGGCACCACCAACAGCTGCTCCGCTGCACCAAAGGGGCTCCAAGAAGAGCTGGGAATCAAACAAACTGCTCCTCCGGCGCTCCCTGCTAACCACTGCTCTGCTGCGGCGGCACAAAGCCAACCTCTGGGGAGGCGCCAAGACACGCTCCTCCGACGGGGCGACAACAAGGACGCCTGCGCAACGGCACAAGCACGGGCTCCTCCAGCGCAAAGCAACAAATGGCTCCTCCAGGGCGCTGCCACCATCGGCTCCTCCTCGGCAGCGTCACAAAGGGCTGCTCCACGACGAGGGGCTCCCGAGGCGCTTTGCCACCAATCGCTCCCCTGGGGCGCTGCACTACCGGGGGCTCTCCAGGATGGCTTGATGACAATAAAGCACAATTAATACCATGCTTGAAATACAATACAGAACACAACAGATTTAAAGTACCACACAAACAATGCATTACCCACAAGACAACCGAAAATGCAAGTTATACCGCAGCACACACAAGACTATACAGACCAGACCCACTATACACACGATGCATAAAACACAAGACAACACAGACAATACAATATACAATACAAAACAAACCACAGCACAAAGCGCTACCTACCGTGCTCCAACGTGGAACAGCACAAGGCTCCTACAGGGACGAGGACAACGGCTCCCAGGGAACGGTGCGACCAACAGCTCCTCCAGAACAAAGCCATCAAGGGCTCCTCTGCAGTGGTGCGATGAAGGGCCCTCCAACACACGGCAATGAAGAGCTCCTCCAGGGGAGCACGATGCAGGGCTCCTCCAACATAATTAGACACAGGTGCCCTAGCAGACAGGGCAAGGAGCGGCACCTGCGGGACGGTGCAGCTAATGGCTCATCCAATGCGGCACAACAAAGGGCTCCTCTGCCATCGAGCCATCAGGGGCTCCTCCAATGCTGCACCACCAAGGGCCCCACCAGCATGGCACCACCAACAGCTGCTCCGCTGCACCAAAGGGGCTCCAAGAAGAGCTGGGCATCAAACAAACTGCTCCTCCGGCGCTCCCTGCTAACCACTGCTCTGCTGCGGCGGCACAAAGCCAACCTCTGGGGAGGCGCCAAGACACGCTCCTCCGACGGGGCAACAACAAGGACGCCTGCGCAACGGCACAAGCACGGGCTCCTCCAGCGCAAAGCAACAAATGGCTCCTCCAGGGCGCTGCCACCATCGGCTCCTCCTCGGCAGCGTAACAAAGGGCTGCTCCACTGCGGCACGACAAGGGGCTCCCGAGGCGCTTTGCCACCAATCGCTCCCCTGCGGCGCTGCGCTACAGGGCTGCTCCGGGGCGGCGCCACTGGGGGCTCTCCAGGAGCAACACTATCAGCATCTCCTCTGGGGTGGTGTGAGCGCAACGCAACACAACTCATACCACGCTGGAAAGAACAGACTTGAAATACAATACGTCATACCATGTATTACAAACAGCCCAGCAGAAAACACAAGACGCACCATAGGATACAAAATACAACCCTACGCACACCATACCCACTAGGCAGGAAATACAAGATACAACTCAAGAGACCCTCAGTACAATAAGCACTAAACCACGCAAAACCAAAACAATACATACAGCACAAAATACAGTCCAGATCAGATCATGCAATACTCAGTAGACACAGGACTACGCAATACGGAACACAAAACCAACTACAGTACGCTCCACCATGTACCCCCCGCCCTTGCTACAACCCATCCCCGACAAAGGACATTGTACAGACCACTTAAGAGACACAGAAGAAGATGCCGTTAATCAAATACACCAAACCAAACGCCATACAAAAGAGCAAACGCAATGATGCAGCGATGACAGGCTCCTCCGGTGACATCTGGCAAAGGGCTCCTCCGGGGTGCCGCCATTCAGGGCTCCTTCAGCGCCGGGCGACGAAAGGCTCCACAGAGACGGCCTGGGCTGTGTGATGAACATGTCGTCCTCTGGGGCTGGCACGATGCAGGGCTCCCCAGGCTAAACAACCCCAGCTCCCTCAGCCTCTCCTCGAGACACACACCACGGAAGAAATCGCAGGAGCCAGGTCATTACAAACCATAGCGCATGTCACAAGACACTTCCAGAAACAGCGCACAAAACCAGACGCAAAATACAAGACAGGAAACAGAATCTGGGCGCAAAATACCTCAAAAGACAATACGTACCAGAAAATACAGGCAAAACAAGACAAAACCCAGTAAAAGACACACAACAGAAGGTACTATGCAATACATATAACATACAACAGAAAACAAAACACAAATACATACCATCAAAACCATCCTGCACAATAAAAGACAGCATAAAGAATACACAGAATACTCAACAGACAATAAAAAATACTCTACAGAAAACAAAATCCATTCCATGCAATGTATACCATACAGCACACACTGTACAAGAACTACGACTCCATACACACAATACATATGCTACAATACAAAATACAAGTACCACAGTAGAAAAATACAGGCCAACTACAATGCAACACCATCCCAGACCGGACAGGAGATACCACAGGCAGGGACCAGACCCACAGTACCTACCGTAGAGTACGTACCAGATCACCAGCGTCAGGAAGATCTCCCGTGGGGCACTGCGATGCAGGGCTCCTCTGGGGCTGCGACAGCCAGGGCTCCTCCAACACAAGTTGACACAGGTGCCCTAGCAGGCAGCACGAGAAGCGGCTCCTGCGGGGCGGCACAAAGAAAGGCTCCTCCAGGGCTGCGCAACCAAGGACTCCTCCAGAGCGGAAAGACAAAAGGGCTCCTCTGCCATCGAGCCATCAGGGGCTCCTCCAATGCTGCACCACCAAGGGCCCCACCAGCATGGCACCACCAACAGCTGCTCCGCTGCACCAAAGGGGCTCCAAGAAGAGCTGGGAATCAAACAAACTGCTCCTCCGGCGCTCCCTGCTAACCACTGCTCTGCTGCGGCGGCACAAAGCCAACCTCTGGGGAGGCGCCAAGACACGCTCCTCCGACGGGGCAACAACAAGGACGCCTGCGCAACGGCACAAGCACGGGCTCCTCCAGCGCAAAGCAACAAATGGCTCCTCCAGGGCGCTGCCACCATCGGCTCCTCCTCGGCAGCGTCACAAAGGGCTGCTCCACGACGAGGGGCTCCCGAGGCGCTTTGCCACCAATCGCTCCCCTGGGGCGCTGCACTACCGGGGGCTCTCCAGGATGGCTTGATGACAATAAAGCACAATTAATACCATGCTTGAAATACAATACAGAACACAACAGATTTAAAGTACCACACAAACAATGCATTACCCACAAGACAACCGAAAATGCAAGTTATACCGCAGCACACACAAGACTATACAGACCAGACCCACTATACACACGATGCATAAAACACAAGACAACACAGACAATACAATATACAATACAAAACAAACCACAGCACAAAGCGCTACCTACCGTGCTCCAACGTGGAACAGCACAAGGCTCCTACAGGGACGAGGACAACGGCTCCCAGGGAACGGTGCGACCAACAGCTCCTCCAGAACAAAGCCATCAAGGGCTCCTCTGCAGTGGTGCGATGAAGGGCCCTCCAACACACGGCAATGAAGAGCTCCTCCAGGGGAGCACGATGCAGGGCTCCTCCAACATAATTAGACACAGGTGCCCTAGCAGACAGGGCAAGGAGCGGCACCTGCGGGACGGTGCAGCTAATGGCTCATCCAATGCGGCACAACAAAGGGCTCCTCTGCCATCGAGCCATCAGGGGCTCCTCCAATGCTGCACCACCAAGGGCCCCACCAGCATGGCACCACCAACAGCTGCTCCGCTGCACCAAAGGGGCTCCAAGAAGAGCTGGGCATCAAACAAACTGCTCCTCCGGCGCTCCCTGCTAACCACTGCTCTGCTGCGGCGGCACAAAGCCAACCTCTGGGGAGGCGCCAAGACACGCTCCTCCGACGGGGCAACAACAAGGACGCCTGCGCAACGGCACAAGCACGGGCTCCTCCAGCGCAAAGCAACAAATGGCTCCTCCAGGGCGCTGCCACCATCGGCTCCTCCTCGGCAGCGTAACAAAGGGCTGCTCCACTGCGGCACGACAAGGGGCTCCCGAGGCGCTTTGCCACCAATCGCTCCCCTGCGGCGCTGCGCTACAGGGCTGCTCCGGGGCGGCGCCACTGGGGGCTCTCCAGGAGCAACACTATCAGCATCTCCTCTGGGGTGGTGTGAGCGCAACGCAACACAACTCATACCACGCTGGAAAGAACAGACTTGAAATACAATACGTCATACCATGTATTACAAACAGCCCAGCAGAAAACACAAGACGCATCATAGGATACAAAATACAACCCTACGCACACCATACCCACTAGGCAGGAAATACAAGATACAACTCAAGAGACCCTCAGTACAATAAGCACTAAACCACGCAAAACCAAAACAATACATACAGCACAAAATACAGTCCAGATCAGATCATGCAATACTCAGTAGACACAGGACTACGCAATACGGAACACAAAACCAACTACAGTACGCTCCACCATGTACCCCCCGCCCTTGCTACAACCCATCCCCGACAAAGGACATTGTACAGACCACTTAAGAGACACAGAAGAAGATGCCGTTAATCAAATACACCAAACCAAACGCCATACAAAAGAGCAAACGCAATGATGCAGCGATGACAGGCTCCTCCGGTGACATCTGGCAAAGGGCTCCTCCGGGGTGCCGCCATTCAGGGCTCCTTCAGCGCCGGGTGACGAAAGGCTCCACAGAGACGGCCTGGGCTGTGTGATGAACATGTCGTCCTCTGGGGCTGGCACGATGCAGGGCTCCCCAGGCTAAACAACCCCAGCTCCCTCAGCCTCTCCTCGAGACACACACCACGGAAGAAATCGCAGGAGCCAGGTCATTACAAACCATAGCGCATGTCACAAGACACTTCCAGAAACAGCGCACAAAACCAGACGCAAAATACAAGACAGGAAACAGAATCTGGGCGCAAAATACCTCAAAAGACAATACGTACCAGAAAATACAGGCAAAACAAGACAAAACCCAGTAAAAGACACACAACAGAAGGTACTATGCAATACATATAACATACAACAGAAAACAAAACACAAATACATACCATCAAAACCATCCTGCACAATAAAAGACAGCATAAAGAATACACAGAATACTCAACAGACAATAAAAAATACTCTACAGAAAACAAAATCCATTCCATGCAATGTATACCATACAGCACACACTGTACAAGAACTACGACTCCATACACACAATACATATGCTACAATACAAAATACAAGTACCGCAGTAGAAAAATACAGGCCAACTACAATGCAACACCATCCCAGACCGGACAGGAGATACCACAGGCAGGGACCAGACCCACAGTACCTACCGTAGAGTACGTACCAAATCACCAGCGTCAGGAAGATCTCCCGTGGGGCACTGCGATGCAGGGCTCCTCTGGGGCTGCGACAGCCAGGGCTCCTCCAACACAAGTTGACACAGGTGCCCTAGCAGGCAGCACGAGAAGCGGCTCCTGCGGGGCGGCACAAAGAAAGGCTCCTCCAGGGCTGCGCAACCAAGGACTCCTCCAGAGCGGAAAGACAAAAGGGCTCCTCTGCCATCGAGCCATCAGGGGCTCCTCCAATGCTGCACCACCAAGGGCCCCACCAGCATGGCACCACCAACAGCTGCTCCGCTGCACCAAAGGGGCTCCAAGAAGAGCTGGGAATCAAACAAACTGCTCCTCCGGCGCTCCCTGCTAACCACTGCTCTGCTGCGGCGGCACAAAGCCAACCTCTGGGGAGGCGCCAAGACACGCTCCTCCGACGGGGCAACAACAAGGACGCCTGCGCAACGGCACAAGCACGGGCTCCTCCAGCGCAAAGCAACAAATGGCTCCTCCAGGGCGCTGCCACCATCGGCTCCTCCTCGGCAGCGTCACAAAGGGCTGCTCCACGACGAGGGGCTCCCGAGGCGCTTTGCCACCAATCGCTCCCCTGGGGCGCTGCACTACCGGGGGCTCTCCAGGATGGCTTGATGACAATAAAGCACAATTAATACCATGCTTGAAATACAATACAGAACACAACAGATTTAAAGTACCACACAAACAATGCATTACCCACAAGACAACCGAAAATGCAAGTTATACCGCAGCACACACAAGACTATACAGACCAGACCCACTATACACACGATGCATAAAACACAAGACAACACAGACAATACAATATACAATACAAAACAAACCACAGCACAAAGCGCTACCTACCGTGCTCCAACGTGGAACAGCACAAGGCTCCTACAGGGACGAGGACAACGGCTCCCAGGGAACGGTGCGACCAACAGCTCCTCCAGAACAAAGCCATCAAGGGCTCCTCTGCAGTGGTGCGATGAAGGGCCCTCCAACACACGGCAATGAAGAGCTCCTCCAGGGGAGCACGATGCAGGGCTCCTCCAACATAATTAGACACAGGTGCCCTAGCAGACAGGGCAAGGAGCGGCACCTGCGGGACGGTGCAGCTAATGGCTCATCCAATGCGGCACAACAAAGGGCTCCTCTGCCATCGAGCCATCAGGGGCTCCTCCAATGCTGCACCACCAAGGGCCCCACCAGCATGGCACCACCAACAGCTGCTCCGCTGCACCAAAGGGGCTCCAAGAAGAGCTGGGCATCAAACAAACTGCTCCTCCGGCGCTCCCTGCTAACCACTGCTCTGCTGCGGCGGCACAAAGCCAACCTCTGGGGAGGCGCCAAGACACGCTCCTCCGACGGGGCAACAACAAGGACGCCTGCGCAACGGCACAAGCACGGGCTCCTCCAGCGCAAAGCAACAAATGGCTCCTCCAGGGCGCTGCCACCATCGGCTCCTCCTCGGCAGCGTAACAAAGGGCTGCTCCACTGCGGCACGACAAGGGGCTCCCGAGGCGCTTTGCCACCAATCGCTCCCCTGCGGCGCTGCGCTACAGGGCTGCTCCGGGGCGGCGCCACTGGGGGCTCTCCAGGAGCAACACTATCAGCATCTCCTCTGGGGTGGTGTGAGCGCAACGCAACACAACTCATACCACGCTGGAAAGAACAGACTTGAAATACAATACGTCATACCATGTATTACAAACAGCCCAGCAGAAAACACAAGACGCATCATAGGATACAAAATACAACCCTACGCACACCATACCCACTAGGCAGGAAATACAAGATACAACTCAAGAGACCCTCAGTACAATAAGCACTAAACCACGCAAAACCAAAACAATACATACAGCACAAAATACAGTCCAGATCAGATCATGCAATACTCAGTAGACACAGGACTACGCAATACGGAACACAAAACCAACTACAGTACGCTCCACCATGTACCCCCCGCCCTTGCTACAACCCATCCCCGACAAAGGACATTGTACAGACCACTTAAGAGACACAGAAGAAGATGCCGTTAATCAAATACACCAAACCAAACGCCATACAAAAGAGCAAACGCAATGATGCAGCGATGACAGGCTCCTCCGGTGACATCTGGCAAAGGGCTCCTCCGGGGTGCCGCCATTCAGGGCTCCTTCAGCGCCGGGTGACGAAAGGCTCCACAGAGACGGCCTGGGCTGTGTGATGAACATGTCGTCCTCTGGGGCTGGCACGATGCAGGGCTCCCCAGGCTAAACAACCCCAGCTCCCTCAGCCTCTCCTCGAGACACACACCACGGAAGAAATCGCAGGAGCCAGGTCATTACAAACCATAGCGCATGTCACAAGACACTTCCAGAAACAGCGCACAAAACCAGACGCAAAATACAAGACAGGAAACAGAATCTGGGCGCAAAATACCTCAAAAGACAATACGTACCAGAAAATACAGGCAAAACAAGACAAAACCCAGTAAAAGACACACAACAGAAGGTACTATGCAATACATATAACATACAACAGAAAACAAAACACAAATACATACCATCAAAACCATCCTGCACAATAAAAGACAGCATAAAGAATACACAGAATACTCAACAGACAATAAAAAATACTCTACAGAAAACAAAATCCATTCCATGCAATGTATACCATACAGCACACACTGTACAAGAACTACGACTCCATACACACAATACATATGCTACAATACAAAATACAAGTACCGCAGTAGAAAAATACAGGCCAACTACAATGCAACACCATCCCAGACCGGACAGGAGATACCACAGGCAGGGACCAGACCCACAGTACCTACCGTAGAGTACGTACCAAATCACTAGCGTCAGGAAGATCTCCCGTGGGGCACTGCGATGCAGGGCTCCTCTGGGGCTGTGACAGCCAGGGCTCCTCCAACACAAGTTGACACAGGTGCCCTAGCAGGCAGCACGAGAAGCGGCTCCTGCGGGGCGGCACAAAGAAAGGCTCCTCCCAGGGCTGCGCAACCAAGGACTCCTCCAGAGCGGAAAGACAAAAGGGCTCCTCTGCCATCGAGCCATCAGGGGCTCCTCCAATGCTGCACCACCAAGGGCCCCACCAGCATGGCACCACCAACAGCTGCTCCGCTGCACCAAAGGGGCTCCAAGAAGAGCTGGGCATCAAACAAACTGCTCCTCCGGCGCTCCCTGCTAACCACTGCTCTGCTGCGGCGGCACAAAGCCAACCTCTGGGGAGGCGCCAAGACACGCTCCTCCGACGGGGCAACAACAAGGACGCCTGCGCAACGGCACAAGCACGGGCTCCTCCAGCGCAAAGCAACAAATGGCTCCTCCAGGGCGCTGCCACCATCGGCTCCTCCTCGGCAGCGTAACAAAGGGCTGCTCCACTGCGGCACGACAAGGGGCTCCCGAGGCGCTTTGCCACCAATCGCTCCCCTGCGGCGCTGCGCTACAGGGCTGCTCCGGGGCGGCGCCACTGGGGGCTCTCCAGGAGCAACACTATCAGCATCTCCTCTGGGGTGGTGTGAGCGCAATGCAACACAACTCATACCACGCTGGAAAGAACAGACTTGAAATACAATACGTCATACCATGTATTACAAACAGCCCAGCAGAAAACACAAGACGCACCATAGGATACAAAATACAACCCTACGCACACCATACCCACTAGGCAGGAAATACAAGATACAACTCAAGAGACCCTCAGTACAATAAGCACTAAACCACGCAAAACCAAAACAATACAGCACAATATACAATCCTGACAAAGGTCGTGGAATACATACCCATGAACACAACACATTCTGTAGAATACACGCAATACACCCGACAAAAACTACACTACGCTACATTACATATGATGGAAGATATAATTCAGGACATACACTACAGATTTCAAAATAAAATACTAAATACAGAATGCAATACGTAATACTTATTGCATAAGATAAACAAGAGACTGTTATAAATCATTAGGATAGAACACATTATTGCACAGTAAATACCATATTACACAGAGCATAAAATAAAACCGACTCCACTCTACAAAGGACACATAGAACACAGGAAATACATTGCATAAAAAATTCTCTACAGAAAACACAATCCTTTCCATTTCATGGATACTACATAGTACATGCAGTACAAAACCTACAGTTCAATACACCTAAGACATCCCCTACAATACAAAATATAAATACAATAGAAAATACATACAAAATGCAATACCTTACCATATGATACCATAGATACCGAACTTCGATTACATACCACACAATACATGCTAAATTATACCACACCTGCTAAAAAAAGGCATGCATACCATACATTACAATGCATACCATGCAATACATACCAGACCGTTCCCCACACCATCGCCTAAATACCACAGCATACCTGAATTACCCTGTAATAGCATACCATGCCATCCTACAGCATAAAAAAATATACCTTCCCATACTAAAAAAACCCACCACTATACATACCATACTGCAAATACAGGAAAGGCAATACAAAATGCAATATCACGCTTAACGTAAAACAACGCAGACCACACAATACCACACCCAATGCCAAACGACATCCCACACTACAGCCAATGCTTCTGGGGCAGCACAGCGAAGGGCTGCAAGGAGGCCTGGGCGGCACAATGAACAGCTCTGAGAAGAAGGCAAAATATAGGGCTCCTCAGCCATGGGGCAACAACGGGCTCCTCCACGGCAGCGTGATGAAGATCTCCTCTGGGGCGGCGCAAGGAGGGGCTCCTCCCGTGCAAAGCTAATAAAGGCCTCCTCAAGGGCACTGCGATGAAGGGCTCCTCTGGCGCGCCACCATGAATGGCTCCTCTGGGGGGGTGCAAGAACCAGCTCCTCCGCTACCAAGCGACTAAGGGCTCCTCCAGGGTCACATGAGGTCACATAATTCCACCGAGCTATACAACCCCACTTCCCTCTGCCATTCCTCAGACAACTTGCAATACACACCCCAGATACAATACAAAACAAAACAAGATACACACCAGACATTCCATACCATACCCGACATACAAAACATACAGTACAATTCCTAGAATAAACATAATAAATACCATACAACCTATAGAATACAAGAAAGCCAACAGATTACATACATAAATACCATACAATACAGAAAATACACGCTACAACACAAATAACAGCACACAAGACGGCACAAACTGAAGCACAATACAATACATATGAGACAATGCAAGAGCCCTACATAAAATACAGTACATACAAAACATACCAAACAACACAGGAAATCATACAGCACCACACATACCACACAATTTATGACAAACCACACCATACAAACCACAACACAATACACGTCATCCTAAAAAACACATCACAACACAGAGAGAATACAACACTACACACAAGAGACGGGAAATACTAAGCATCAAATACCATGCAGACAGGGCATTACCAACCATCCAACAGAAAATACAGGGCATACCCCAGAATACAAGACAATACTATACATACCATACACACAACACACACAGAAGTACATGATACACAACACAAAATACAATCTATGCAATACTAAACCGTACAATGGGAAACGCATGCAACCCAAAATACAGTCCAATACAAAATACAACCCATACCACGCAATAAAATACAGACCACAAGAAACAATACATACATATTACTGTGCGTGTAATACTATGCCACACAACACAATGCGTAGAATTCTGCACAACACAGGCAATACACAATACAATATACAATCCAAAACAACCTGCAGTACAATATGGTACATACCCTGTGAGACAGACCATACAGTATCTACTACACCGTACGTACCATGCAACACAATACACAATACAAGAAAACACAGAATACAAAACACAACACAGAATGGAAAAAGTAGTATACAATAGAACACAAAATACAATAAAACACACAAGAGAATACAGTACATCTAATTACAAAATTCCCACACAATACATACAATAAATATACAACACATACAGTAGAAGTACTACACAACACAATGCACTAACACACTAACAGAAAAAATATCATAAAAAGAGTACATACAATCCAATATGATACTACACATACAATACATACAGATACACACAACACAGTACATAAAACCAATACACGGAATACATACAGTGCAATACAAAATATAAATACCATACCATAGAATAGAAAATACAATACATACAATAGAAAATACCATACCGCACTATACCATACAATGGATACCATACATGCAAGACATTATATTCCATACAATACATGCCAAACAATACAATGCATACCATATAACTAAACACCATACCCTAAACACTGTACAATAGCATAGCCTACCATAGGCACAATACCATACCACACATACTATACCATACAAAATACACCTTACCATCCAAACCAAAACACCATACATACACTAACGGCAATACAAAATGCAACACAACAGTCAATGTAAAGTAATGCATAGAACACAGTACCACAGCCAGTTCCGTACCATATCCCGTACCACACCCAATACCTCTGGCACAGTATGCTGAAGGGCTCGAAGACCACCAAGAAACACAATGGAACTGTCAAAAAACACCAATTGGGGAATCACCCCAAAGAAACTAGGAAGAGAACGGCTCCTCCGGGGCCATGCAGTGAAGCCCCTCACCAGCATTGTGTGGTGACGCACTCTAATAAAAGCTGGATGATGAAGCACTACTAAACAGATACACAGTGAATGAAGCTCCCCAGAAAATCCAGGTGGTGAACTGCCCAGGAAAGCCAGGCAGTGGAGGAACCCAACAAAGCCCCTCTGTGAAGGACTAGCTGGGCATTCAAGCATCCTCCAGGGCCTCATGCTGACGCACTCCTCACATGCTTCAAAACCCTTGTGAGCACTTCTAGAAAACAGCACTGAAATAGCTGTTCTTATCCTCAGTCAGAAATACCCAGCCAACAACCGTACAGTGATAATTCCTAGGAAGCTGCAGGAAAGTTCCTGAATGCATCCAAATTCATCACCTCCTAGGCCTTCCTGGGAAATTCCTCATTTCTCACTGGTTCTACTGTGCTAAAGAACTGCACTACACCATTCCCAGAATGGAAATGCTGCCTGCGTTTAGCCAGGCTACACCTCACAGGGACACAAAGGCCGCATCTCTTCCCGGACCACTGCTGTTGCACAGGGATCAGTCAACTTTGTGGGCAACAGAGTTGAGAAGAAGCTATCCTCTTCAGTCTTTATCTTAAATATATACTACCTTTACAGGGAACATAGACATTCTCAAGGCCAAGGGAGGAAGGGCTTGTCCCTGCATGGCATTTAACAGTCTATTCCAGAAGAAAAATAAAGTAGCGAGATTAATTTCTGGGCCCCAACACCACAATCCAGCATATCCTGTAAATGCAGACTTAAAGGGAAAGCAGTGAGCAAGCCACTGCACTTTAGACACGATCCTGCAACACCTTCATGCATACGAGGGCAGAGGGGTCTCCCCGGCAGCGAGTTACCTCCTCCCCCTGCCAGCAGCAGGGACAGAAGAGCGACAAGCACTCACACCATAAGCAAAGACATGTTTCTGACACTGCTTGGAAAAGACCACTCCACACCACCTACTCACACACACGGAGCACCACAAAGCTGGGCAGCACTAAATTCAGCCTGCTCAGGCAGCTCCTGCTTGCCTCGGGGGTGATCCACATACCCTTCTCCCCACAGCCAGCACAGGAAGACTGGAGCTCCCTGAGCACAAAACCCTGGCATCATTTCTACATGCACCCCAGGGTGTAGCGCAGGGCATGGGCCACGCTTCATTTATTCCACATGAAGAACTGCCTGAAGAACAGGTTCTGAATGGGCTGGCGCCCATGAGCCATCTTAGCTGCCCCTCACGTCAACAGCACATCCATAACCAGCTCCGTTTAGTTTTCAAATGCCAAGCGGTGTGTGCGTTCAACGGCCTCTTTTGAGGTGGAAACTGGCAGCACCAGAGGTCCCCGGTCCCTATCTCCAGTGCTCAGCCTCTGAACCGCGGGGCCTGATGCTAAACCACCCGGCGTGACACAGCGCCACAGCCCGGCGCACACTCGGGGCCTGTCACCGCGCCGGCTCCTCACGGCAGGGCCGGGCACCAGGCTCCAGACCCGCAGGCAGGCTGCCCGCCGCCCGCTCCGGGGGAAAAGCGCCTTTCTCCCCTCGCCAGTCCCGCCGGACAAGGTGTTGGCTCACCCGGCCGTCCTCCACGAAACTGCCGCCGCCGCCGCCTCAGGGCGCTGCCACCTCAGGGCGCCGCAGCCGCGTCCTAACGACAGCTCCGCGCGCGGCAGGAACCGCCCCTCGCACCGGCCGGTGCCGCCCGAAGTTTCCCGAAGCCGCGCGCGCTTCGCTCCCACCAATGGGAGGGGAGGGGCGGGGCGGGGAGGGGCGGGGCGGGGAGGGGCGGGGCGGAGCGGAGCCGGTGCCGACAGGCCCGGCCGGAGGCCAGAGCAGCCCGCCCGCAGCTCTGGCGGGCCGAGGGAGGGGAGAGACAGCGGCGCCCGCGGCAGAGCCCGCCTGGCAGGGCTCGGCTCGCCCGCCCGCTCCTACCCAGCCCCCGTAACCCCGCACCTCAGCCCCGGCCCCGGCCGAACCCCACCTGAAGCCAAGCCTGGGGCGAGCCCCAGTCCCAAGCCGCAGACCAGCTCCTGCCTGTCCCGGGGAGGACTCGCTGAGGCGGCTCCGTCCCGACACAGCCCGGCTCCGATGCCTCGCTGCGGCAAGAGTACTGGCCGCGGCAGCTCCCCGCCGAGGGCAGCTCCCCCCGGGGGCGGGGGCGGCTCGGCCACAGCGGCGGCAGCAGCGCCCGCCGGCCGCAGCCGCCCGCGGGGAGGCGCTGAGGCGCAGTGCCCTGGCAACAGGCAGACGCGCTCCGGGGAACCCCTCGGATTCCCTCTGCTATGACAAGGCGCCACCCCATTGGCCGGCGGCCTCGATGCCTCTGGGCCCAGCCAATGGCGAGCGCCCTGGCCTCCCGCCCGCCCGCCCGCCCGCCGGCAGCCCCGGGCCCGGCCAGGCCCAGCACAGGCCCAGCGCGGGGGGCGGCAGGCTCGGGGCTGCGGAGGCCGCGCACAGCTCGGGGCGGGAGCGGAGGGGCCCCCTCAGGGCCCGGTTTGAGTCCCCCTCGACTCCTTCCCCGAGAGGAGCCTGGTCACAAGGGGACGGCCACAGGAGCTGGTCAAAGAACACAGCAGGGGTGTTGCAGAGGGCACCGCGTCCACAAAGGCCTCCTCAGGCGGCCACAGGGAGGGCAGCGGGCCTTCACCCCACTGCAGGGAGAGGGGACTCGGCCAAGCCCTGTAACGTGCTTCCCTGTCAGCATCAACACCGCGCATGGTGACTCCCTTGAGCAAAACTATTGGGGGACAAACTTGGAAGAAACCTGCAATAAACTTTGTCAGAATCCACGGCTGAGCCTATGGAAAGCTCTTACTCCCTTGCTGTCTGCCCAGATGTCACGGCAGGATGGTAAAGAACTAAGAGGCAAGAAAAGCAGAGAAAAATCAAATTCAATTGAAAATAAATTCCTTTAGTTTAGAAATGAAATCGCATTAGTTTAACTAATGAACTCCTTTTCAGGTCCCACTCCAAGATTAAGTCATTATCCAAGAGTTACGTGTATTCGGGCCACCACAACAAAAAATGGCAATAAAGAGAGGACTGTGCGATAGGAGCAGCAGAGCAGCTCCCTCCTCTAAGCCCCTGTCAAGGGCAGGTACCTGGGCACGGACCCCAGACGGCCTCCGCGCCCCCTCACCTGCCATGCCCATGAACAGGCCAGCAGAGGTTTGTCTCTGCAATCACTGACCATGGTGGAAAACCCCTCCCAGGATCATGCCTGGGCTGGGGTCTCCTGTCATTCTCACCCGAAACAGTGTCCGTTTCTGAGGATCACTCTTCCAGAAAGACATAAGCCAAGGAAAAAGCAGCCAGAGGCTATGGTTAAGAAGGGTCAGGGCTTTGGGAAACAGGGTCTCACAGGATTAATCATAGGATTAATCATAGGATTAATAGGATTAATCATAGGATTAATCATAGGATTAATCATAGGATTAATCAAGTCAAATGGACTTGTTTAACATCAGCATCTTCTTAACAGAAGAGCTGTCTAAAGGCCTTTAAATATTTAAAAGGATGCTACAAATCAAAAGGTAATTAACTTCTCCCCATGCTCTGGGTTGAGGGCACTCCGTGTTGACCAGGCTTTCAATGAAGCAAAGGAAATGCATTTGAGGTGTTACGGAAGGAGAATTTGGGGGCAGTTTGAGAGCAGTCTGTAGCACCACAAGATAAAAGGAGGGAGGAGTTACGGTCTGCGCCCCATCACACAAGGAACAGAGGCTTGCACATCTTAGCCATATTATTAAAACAGATGGGTACCCTCTCAGGTGGCAGCTGGAGGAGAAGCACTTCCTACTCACTTCATTTGAAGTACAGTATTTCAAAATGGATTTTCCCGGGAGGAGGCAGGGAGGTAAAGATTTCACCAGTTGCTTTTTTTCAGAGCAAATAAGCATGTATTACAGGGTAACGTGATGCAGAGTCTACGTGGTGAAACATTACCCTCTGCCTTTCTGGGTAACTTGAAAATTTTCACGGTCTCCTGAGTGCCCAGGTACTCTCATCTGTATCTCCAACAGAGTAGTTTCGATCAGCATTCCAGTATCCTGGAGTTACCAGTTCATCCTGCCAGAAGAATAAAAATGCATCCTGCTGTTAAGGAAAGAATACAAGAACAGGGAAATGCACTTCAACAGAGAGAACTTCAACCTACCAGCACAGAGCAGCTCACGACGGCTTTGACTGTCCCACTGTGCTGCTTTGGTCATACGCAAGTTTTTCAGTCCCGATGTATCAGTAATAAAACTTGATCTATCATGCAACATCAAAATTTACTTCCAAATGTGCTTTTGTGATTACAGATCTGACTGGGAGCCTCCAGCAATAAAAAGCTATTTCTGCTTTCAAAGTAAAGGCTAGTAGCTCCTGTGAGCAGCTTAAATAGCCATTCACAGACGAATGCTGTGATACAGAATGCTTTAGCTTGAGGAAGGTTATGGTCACAGAAATCACTGTACAAAACACCAAATGGATTCTTTCTGTATGGAATAACTTGAGCAAACAGTAAGCCGTTGGCCAACAGAAGCTGATGTTCTCCAAATTCGCAAGAGTTCCCCATCATAAATGTTTGTATTTTTGACATCTACAATTTTTGAGAGAAGCTTCTGACACACAATTGGCAGATGGTCCCCACATCCAAAAGCACCCAATGCCAGCTTGCAGCAACAGCCATTTCATTTTAAGCAGAGCACATTGAGCCACACAGCTGAAAAGCTTGAGTGTATTTGGATGTCTGTCTCCAGCTCCCAGGGGAGCCAGAGCCACACAAGAATAATTCCCCTGCAGAATTTCCAGATTGTGTCCAAAAAGGTGCCAAATTCACATGGCTCCAGTCACCTGCCCTGAAACACACTAAAACTTTTACTTTCCTGAAAGCTCAGGCGTGCTGCAAACACACAGAAGGCAAGATCCTTCAACAGTCTTTAGAAATCAGAGACACAGGCAAACGTTTTTCCCGCAGTATGTTACAAGTTTAATTGTGCAAAAATACAGTCATCAAGACTTAAGCTTTGTTGTAAACTGAATGTAATTCCAGTGAGGTACAGGCATGGAAAGACGTCCTACTGTAATTACAGCAAATACACCATAGTCACTGTTTAGACAACCATGCGGTTCGATACACTGATATACTGTTCTCAAGTGATTTACACATTCTGTATTTAACTGTATTAATCTGTATTTACTCTGTATTAATCAAAAGAACCAAAGAAATGACACCAAAGAGGAAAGCCAGTAGCACTGCACTAACTCAAAAGAATGTTAACAAAATTTAGACAAACTCCCCGGTGATGGCCAAGAATTAGTCTGTGATACGGCAGGTGGGCAGTGTAACTCCCCTTCATCCAACACAGTATATACTGTGCTTCAGCAAAATAAAAGGCTTTCCTAACGCCAGTATTTCTTTCAAGCACAGGAAGATGAAGCATTAACAACCTTTAAAACTGTGTTTCAAACTATGAAATACCAATGGTGTTGCATAAGAACATAAGAAATAGATGGGGGGTGGGGGGGGCAGGAAACACAAAAAACTTTCAGAGCTCAGTTCTCTGGCTCCACCACTTAATAAGACAAAAAAAAACCATATGGAAAAGAAAGACACTGCTGAATCCCCTCGCTGACTAAAATCCTCCTGCAGCGCCTACATCACTGAGGAAAAAATAGCTTTCAAAGCAATTCCCCTCCTTACACATTCACGTTTTAACATAACCAGCTTAGGCATTCGTAATGCTGTCCCCCTATGGCTACTTTTTGGTTCTAACAAATCTAGACGCTTCTTGCAAAAGCATTTCAACATCTTTGTTATCCTTGTCTTCTGAACTTGGTTCCCAGTCAGAGTCTTCATCGGTAGGTTCGCACACCTCTTCCTCACCATCTCTAAAGCCGCCATTAAGGTCATACTCATGTGGTTCATCTTTCTGCAGGAGCGGGCTAGAAACTAGGACCATGCGTGGCAATCAGTTAGCTGAGGGGAACGTGCTTGAGCTTGTCTGGACAACAATTAACATGATGAGGCGTGTTTGCAGAGCACAGGGGGGTGGGAGACGGATGGTGCCAAGGATGGCGCCAAGGAAAGGCAACACCTTGCTGTTAATTGCTGGTAGTTAACCACCAGTCAGGGATTGCCTAGTATGCAGTGCCTAGCTTCAAGAACCAATCTGTTTAAAACGCGCAGCTTCTGAAAGTGTATAAAAACTCGTGCTTCTGTACAATAAATTGACATTTGCTTGCATCAAGCTGCGTCCCGTCTCTTCATTCGCCGCATCCTTCTCCACAGCCCTTTCTCCTGTAGGGACAAAAATGCCATATATTCATGAATAATAAATACAGAACTAAAGAGACCTTGCAGGGGCCATCTAGTTAGCCTCTCTCCTCAGCAGGAGAAAGGCTCAACTAAAGCACTCTATCCAATGCTGACAATTTTGTGTTTGATTTTCAAGACTCTCATGTAAAGCTGTACCATCCCTCTCTGACCACTACTGCAGGGCTTACCAGTCTGATCACTTAAGAAAGTTCTCCTTAGTGGCTTTTCTTCCAGCACTTGGAAAACAGTTGCCAGGCCTCTTCTGATAACATCTTCTGATATCAGAAGAAAACGGTATCAGATAACATCTTCTGACAACTCTCCTTTCCTGAAGGAGTGGCATACACAATTTTCCTGGTCATCTTCCTGCTACTTCTATACCTAAACAAGGCGTCTTTCTTGCCATTTAGCCCCTAGCTCTTGCTAGACAGCTATTCTGACTCTAAATTTTCTGCCTTCACCCATCCATATTTACTTAGGGCTACTTTATACTCTTGCTCTTTGGAATCTGACATGGCTTTGAATTCCCATTCACTTCTTTCCTGAGCTTCAGGTCAGCAAAGACAATCTGCTAGATCACTCGCCTCCTACGTTCTCAACTTCGATCTGTGCTGTGTAGTCTGTGCTTCCTTTCTGAACACACATTAAGGAAACAACAAACGCTGAACACTTCTTTCCTGAGCTGGATGCAGCCTACCCCTTTCCCAGTTCAGTCTATTCTATCGCGCTGCTGTCCAATCTGCTGCCTATCCATCTTCTGCACAGCTCACACTTTGTGATTAAATTGCCTTCTCTCTTCCCAGTATGTCACAATACTCTACGTTGGCAGGAATCAAAACTTGGAAACCTCTATTCACAAGAAATGGATGCTGCTCGCTGCATGTTCCTAAACTTTTTTAGGCAGCTTGTCTTGCAGTAGTCTTTTAATTGCTCAAATATGTTGACATATATAAACCAGTTCCCAGAGACAGGGCAAGCCTGATTTTTGAAGAAGCCTTATCTACCTGACTTGGTAGTATCGATGCAAAGCTGCTGCCATAGCAGCATTGCCTTCTCCTTTTACTTATCGGTAGCTGTGAACCTTTAACAAGTTTATTTCCACTGCTTTGGGACTTTGGCAGATGTGCACGACCATTGCTCTACCAGCCTACGCTACCTCCCTTTTTCTTACAGGCCCACAATTCCTAACTAGCCACGGTCTGTTAATATTCCAGTCATGGTATGCTGCCCTTAAGTCACACCCCTGAGTAAAGCTGTATTTGTTCCTTTTCTTCCCAGCCTCCAGTTTCTGCATTCTTACCTCATTTGGAGATAACCTGTCAATGATCTCATAATGATTTATCTGTTGAGCAGTTCTTATCATCTTTTATATGAAACTAGAAATGTGTCTTCTCAGCTACACAACCCAGTCCAATCATCCATGTTTATATTAACCTCAGGTATTTCTTAGCAGCTTCTTGAAACCTCAGGTCAGAGCTCCAGACACTCAAGCTGTGCGTGTGGTGAACAAGCAAGAAGACCAGCACCTGGGTGTAGTCAGATCACATCCTCTGTCAGTTACGTTTTTCTGCTAGTGGGAATGTTACTATTCCAGAATTATCTTATGGTCTGATTAACATTTTATACTCTATAGCAAGGTTTTCAAAAGCACTTACAGCAGCAGTCAATTCCCTCAAAGGTACACAATTTTATGGGTGAACTGTGCTACAGAGGCACCCAATGACTTCCTAGAATAAAGTCAGCCATGTGTGACACAGCCAATACTACAACTGAGAAATATCCTATGGCTAGCAACCTATATAGCACCTAGCAGAAAATCCTGAAAATGTCAGCTGTCAATTTCGGCTGTAATCCCATCCCATATGATGCTTGCTAGTTTACTGTTTACCAGACTTTAGAGGAAAGTAATTATGCCCATGTTTACCCATAACAGCAGAATTTTTTCTAAGAATCACAGACTATAGTCGTGCAGAAGGAATTATGTCTGGAGGGAGAAGTCGAAACAAAGATGCTAAATACATTAAGAACAAAATCTCTCTTCTCAGCCTAAGCCTGTGAGAATAATAAGCCCAAGACCGGATTAACAAAGAAAAACTGCTCTTCACTTTCACAGCACTGCAGGTGGTATTTTACAACAGAAACAGGAATTCTGGAAAAATACTGATTACTTCCATATTTTTCCTACAAATGTATGTGGAGCATACGATGTTGGTTTTCATCCACCAGTGTTTTTAGATTTCAACAGTGAATGATGCACTTCCTTCCATGTCTTCCCACTCCTCTTTCTGCTATAGTTTAATTCAGCTCCACAGACCCTGAAGCTGCTCGTTAAGCACAATTCTCTCTTTCCCCTAGTACCATATTTATAAATATGACCTTGAGACATTCCCTGAAATTATCTCCTTCACATGGGGAGAAAAAGCTTGCTGACCACCCCTTTACAAAGGGTTATGTTTGGAAGTGAGCCGATCGGCTTGGTAGAAAACATACACAGAAGTGTGCAGGAGAACTCTGCAGACTCCATAGCCACAGCAGGTCATTCATCCAAGTAGCAACATGGCAGTGAAGTTGTTCACTAGTGACAATTTAATGACAACACACACTCCAGCCTTTCTCTTTTTTTTTTTTTTCCTTCCTCCCTTACAGCTATTTCCCCGGTAATTAGCCTTAGACTGTTTCTCAGAACATAGACCACATTCTCTATTGGCAATTTGTAATCCATCTTGCAGCAATTAGACTATCGATGTTAAAAACTAAACATGGCAAATGTCATGTAGATAGCACCCTTCTTTTCTTGGCTGGTGGAGTTTCAGTGCACTTGAACAGAAATTAATCCTGCTGTGCTTAACAGTGCAGTTGTGCCAAACAGCACGAAATAAAGGCTAATGGAACCTTGCCTGTGTGATCTTGCATGGCTCGGTACGACCGCCTCAGACGTGAGCTTGCTGAGTGCAACCTTTTACAAGCTTTGCCCTCAAGAAAACTAAGCAAGCCAGTCAACAAGATATTGAGGGGAAAAAAGAAATTTAAACAATCATTAAATATGAACAGCACTTTAATGAATTCCCTTCTTCCCACCGTGCATGGAATATCATTTTTTCCCTGGTTCATTCTTAGGATGAGGAGTTGAATTTAACAGATTGAATTTCACTTCCATGTCAAAGATTTACACATTTACAAGAGAAGCACTTTTCCATCCATAGCCATGCCTGGCTGACCACCTGCCATGAGCTGCACATACAGGATCTACCATTCTGGTAAGGAATGAAAGACACACCTCTTATGAAAGACACAGCTACAATTTTAAACCTTCAAGATTAGCTTTAAACTTCAGATATGCACACAGTCCAGCTTGCTTCATTATTAAAATCTTAACCGCTCGCTGCACTTACAACGCTGCTTACAATTCTTGCCACTCTTTAATGCACATTTCTGCAAGGGAGAGGTAATCAAGGGGCTCATACTTGCATCATGGGATGTGGCAAAGCGTACAGCTAACAAATATGCCTCAAAATATGCTAGTGCACAGATACACCCATATCAAGCATTCAGTGACAGCAGAAGTACACACACACATGATAAGGAAACGGGATGGGAAAGACATTCCCGAGTGGAAAGTAGGTCGCAGAACAGAATGGAGGCCAAAATACTTTGTCTAGAAAACTACAGCTATTTGCACTTTACTTTCTCTAGAAGGCAGATCTCTGTTTTGAAGATTTCTGTAGGAAATGCCCAGCCACACCTTGGTGATCTCAAAGAAGACAAGTCAGTTCCCACCTCCACTCGAGATGCAGCAGTTCCACATCCTCATGCCTTGTTCAGGCCAGTGAAAGTAAAGATGGCATATCATCAGGCTTTCAGACTGCTCTTCAACGCTCACTTTTAAATTATTTTAGAAATAACAGGAAGCTTCACATTTGGAAGCCAAACTGAGATACAAGAGATGCCTTGAAACAGAGCTAAAGGATATTTAAAACTGGAGTCCATGCACCTGCCACATGTAAGTTAATATTATTGGCAGCCGCAAAGCAAGCTAGGTGTACTACTGGTAAATGGAGGAGATACTCATACACAGTATTACAGGTTACATTATCAAGAGAGACTACAGCTTGCCTCACTGATGTCTAGGAACTAAAGTTCGAAGGATACGTATGTAGTTCACAGGGAACACTGCCCCAGCTGAAAGGCATTACCCTTCTTCGACACTTCAGTCCTAACAAGCCTGTAACATCAATACCTCAGAGTAAATATAAGAAAAGCTCATCACCACATCCGCAGATATCTTTTGACATTTATTTAGAGGTCAATGCAATGCAGAAGGAGTATCTCAGTGTTTCAAGAGCAATCAGTCTTCATGGGGTAACCTTAACTAGCTGTGGATGAACTACTGGCTCCTTTCATCCTATTACGAACCCTGTTCAAGGAAGGAAGAATTGACTTGGTCACACATGTGTCTCAAAACATTTGTTTGTTTCGCTGCCTGCTTCCAGGGAAGGACAGGTGTGCTCAGCACACAGGAATTCAATTCCAGCACTATGACTTGCAAAAAAGGAAGCAGAGTTTTACTAAAATAATGACTACCTTCTTCTCAGGTAAGTATTATCAAGCATCTCCAGCACCACTAAATGCCCCAAAACCCAAAGCAGATCAGTTGCATCCCATGCTGATGGGCCCATTCACAACATCAGAACATACCATTTTTTGAAGTTTTTGTCGTGCTCTTCTTTCAGGTACTAAAGAAAGAAATGTTATTAACCAGGACAGAGTACAACCTAGCAATAAGGGTTATTCGGAGAGGTTGCTACAACAGAAGACTGACTTATTAAAAGAAATGCTGCAATGGTTGTGCTGTATTTACAAGTATAAAAACTACTCTGCTGCCCCCAAAAACCTTTTTTTTTTGTATTAAATGATTCTTGAAAGATTACCCAGATGAACTGTTCTTACAATTATGAACCATGCCGTCTGTAGAAAAACATCATCAGTACTGGTTGGGGTTTTTACAGCAGACAATTGCAGTATTTCAAAGCATTTAAATATTTTACGCCATTGTTTCCATAAATGCAATTTCTCCTTAATAACCATAGAATGGTTTGGGTTGGAAGGGACCTTAGAGGTCATCTAGTTCCACCCCTCCTGCCATGGGCAGGGGTAATGTCATAATCCTGATTTTTTGAAGTAAAATGCATTATCATTACATTTCCCTAACTGTTCTGCTCTAAAGTATTGTCTTTTTGCATTGGGAATTAAATTGGAAAAAAAAAAACCCCTTCAAGTCAAATAATTAAGAAAAAGCACAAAAAGAATGCAAAGTACATCTTTGAATTCTCTAAGAACAGACAAAATATAAACAGCATATTCCCCTGTGTTTTTCAACAAGTCTAGTTACTGGAATACAAAAAGACTTTTAGAATAGAATCTCAGATTCAGTTTTAATTATATTCCCTCCAAGCCTCAACAGAACATACATGCTATAGGGATACACACATTTTGCTGTGGGGATGGGAAAAAAAGCTACAGAAAAAATTTACTGCAGTATCCATTTGAAATGTTGAGAAATACTTCAGTATATTCCCTGTTTTCACTGTAATACTCCAGCTCCAAATGGAGGAAGCAGAATAGAGAGATCTGGTAAGACCATGCTATACCATGCTTAGTTTTCAATAAAACCTGTTAAACTCATGAAAACAGCCACTTGCCACCTGGCATTTTTGTCAAATCCTAAGATATAAAGCATACAAACTATGTCAGCGGTGTCTGACCCAGACCATCTTGTTTCAGTTGAAAAACATTTGAAAAAGTGAACGTAAGTGTGCAGCGGCCAAGCAGCCCTACCTTCCTTATCACAGACAACGGCAACACCGCATGCTCAAGAAGAGCAAGGGTGCGGGGCAATACAGAGCAAGCTGCAAATGCAATGTTACTTTCTCACTTAAAGCATTTTATTCCAAGGTGTTGGCATCCATTACTGGGTTTGGGGGTTTTTCCCCCCCACTTTGAGCTATACTGAACAACTTGGCTTACCTGGAGGTGCACTGTGCTTGTATTCTAGTTTATGCTGTGGATTCTTCCTGCAAAGAAAACAGTAAAAGCTTGATTTGCCACCTTGTTC